>NC_132896.1:4515468-4815468 GCF_030463535.1 Salminus brasiliensis | reverse complement strand
GAGGCTACCCTATGTGTGAGGCAGATTGTATGTTTGCGTCTTATAGGAATTTTCATCCCACCTTAACTATAGTTGCAGTATCGGACACGGACTAGTGCTAGAATGTAGCTGTTGCAGAATTTAAGGTGGAACATAGAATTAAGAAAATAAGAAAATGCCTACAAATTTCATTAGCTATTCACAGGACCCTTTCAGATTGGGTCACTGACCAGTATACACTACTAGATTACGCTCGGGTCCAAAAAATCAAACGTTTGTTGTACTCGGACTGCGACTGATCTGAAATACAATCGGGAGGCCAAAATCCGATTCTGCATCCCTGAAAAGAAATCTGCAGACTACAACCAACCAGCACAGACTCCAATCAGGCAGACTGAGATTAGGCCTAAAATTGGTGTGAAAGCATCGCAGTGTAAGCCCAGCTTTAGACAGTTGCTCCACTCTAGAGCTGTGAAGCCATGTACATTTCTGTGTCTGAGAAAGAAGGGATGGTAAATTTACTCAGAGCTGTGTTTTTATCTGGTGTAATTTCACAGCTCTAGATCGGCCCTACGGTCTAACTGCTGCTCATCAATTGTGAGGAGATCATTAGTTCAAATCCCATTAAGGGCTTAGTGCTCCACTGCCCAAAGCCCAGTCTACTCCCAGTCTGAGGAAGTCATAAAATAGGGGGGGGTTCTAACTTGCAAATGGGGATAAACAGAAAACAAACTGAGGGGGCGGAGCCACAGACTGAAGATTACACAGTATTCAATCAGTTGCAGCTGCAGCTTATTTATGAATGTTTTTGAGGCTCAATTCAGTATGTACTGTTGATCAGCGCCAGGGCTTACCGGACAGATGAGGTTGGCTCTGTGACCTGCCTCTGCACGCGAGCGATGTGCACATGGTTGTGCTCCTTGACCTTGGTCTGGGCCTCCAGCTGAATGTCCGGCGACGTGTGGCTGATCTTCATGGCCGACTCGGGTAGCAGCATGGGCCCAGAGGAGTCCTTGGCGAAGTCTGTGCTGTACTCGCGATCCAGGAGCTCCTCCTCGATCAGGACAGGCTGCTGCTCGCCCTGCTGATCCTTCAGGCTCCCTGGCAAGCAGCGGTCCCGCCATGGCACCCAGAACAGCTTCCAGGACACGAAGAGCGAGACGCCAAACAGAGCCAGGCCACAGGACGTCACCATCAACGACAGCAGGCTCACCGACACATCTGACCACAAAAAATACAAATGGCCTAAAATAGTAATACCCAAAATAGCTACACTACATGTCCAAATGTTTCTGGACATCCCTTTTAATGAATGCATTCAGTTATTTTAAGTTGCACCCATTACTGACACAGACGTGCAGATTCACACATATAGCTTGTCTAGTCCCTGTAGAGAAGTACTGCCAATAAAATAGGACATATACATATACATGAAACTATTAGCATTACCATGCTGCCTAAAGCTATATGTGTGCATCTAGCGTGGGCTAGAGGGGTATGAACGCCCCAGCATTGAGCTGTGGAGCAGTGGAAGAACTGTCTTCTCTGGAATGATGGTTGGTGGAGCTCCATCCAGGACCTTTGGGATGAGTTGGGGATGAGGTGGGGTCCTGATTATCCAACATCATGATCTTACTAATGCTCTTGTTGCTGAATGCAATCAAATCCTCCTCAATGCTCCCAACAGAAGTAGGATAAACTCTTTTTAATACCCTTGTATTAAAATGTTGGGGTTAGGGTTACTGGGTGTCTGCCACAAGTGCAACTGAATGTAGCTGAATGCATCATTAGAAGGGGTGTCCGCAAACTTTTCAACATATAGTGTAGCCTCGGTGAAAGAAATGGTTTGGATTTTGAGATTGCATAACATTATTATGTAGAATCAATGTGTGCTATGATGGAATCAGGTTTTCCAGAAAGTGTGGGTGCATCCCAATTGCGTTCAAATCACCACAAACTTTGGAGTCAAAGCCTAGATCCCACTGCAGCAGTTTGCACTGTGAATATAACTCTGGGAGTGCAGTTGACGGACTCTAAGCACTCCGACCATCAACAAGTTGAAAACTCAGGGCCAGAACTGACACAGAGGCTGCGTCCAAATTGTGTACTACACACTAATACTATAAGGTACTGACTATATACTAAGAATGGGCCACTCGACACTCAAAGGCAAAGCACGTCTCGCATTTTTTAAGCTGTACCACTTCGAAACAGTGGTTCGGAGAGTCGTTCACAATGGAAATGAAGCTTCGTTACGTTCCTGAAAAGCACTTAAGCTTCAAATCTGTGGTGCAATGGAAAAATAGCCATTAGCGGCAGCCCTACACAGGATGGGACGCTTTTTGAGGAGCTCCTCCCTTTCCGTTTTGCATTGTGGGATAATTATGGTTACAATGTGTCCATGGTTCTGAGTATGTATTGTGGTTATCTGACCTTATTCTCAACCTTGACACTTATCACGTATCTATATTACATACTTTATACTCAACGACCAGCTGCACTATACGTCCAAATGTTTGTGGACACCCCTTTCTACTACTACCTGCAGCTAATTTAAGTTGCTCCCATTGCCGACACAGATTTTTTGGGAAATTCTAGGAGTGCAGCCAAGTCCAGGCAGAGGACTTTTTTTTTGTGTGCAAACAGATGTTCCTGCCCTTTGTTAAAGGCAGAAGGCAGAGTCTCATAGCAGAGATAGTCAGTAGGCTACAATTCCATGTATTCTGCAACAGGCTACGTGAGCAGAGCGGCTCATTGCGAGGAAGAAGCTCGTTTCTGAGAGAGCGCAGGGCTGAACAGACGAGCTGGAGGAATGAAGAGTTAGTGATGAAGTGTTGAATGTGTGAAATTCTCTCTCTATCGCGATCGCTCACTCTCTCTCACTCATTCACTCCCTCTTTCCCCTTCACATAGCCTGTCCTTTCATCCCCTCTTCCACACTGTCCTTTCCCCTCTTCTTACAAACCAGCCAATCTTTATCTTACCCCCTTTGTTTCCTTTCTCTTTCTTTCAACCTCTCCCTTCACCTCTCCTCCTCGTCTCTCTTTGGTTCTCTCACTTCCTCTCTCACTCACTTCCTCTCTCTCTCTCTTCCTCTCTCTCTCTTTGCTTCATTCATGCCGTCTGGATGGTCTCGAGGGACGCTCCCTCTCTGAATTAGGCCACACAGACACAGAGAGGCTTTTAGTGTGGACTGAATGAATCTCAGTCTGACTGCTCCCCTCTCTTCCTTCTGCTCCTCATTTACAGGCCAGCGGAAGACACGCGGTGTGTTTCATCAGTGCTCCGCCGAGCCCTGGAGAGGGAGGATGAATACGAGAAGAGATCAAAATCTTCCTTCGAACCATGTGATCGAGACATTCTTTCATGAATGCTTTTGAGTACAGTCCAGACAAGCTGACATAGAGAGAGAGTTTAAGTGAGTTAACCCATTAGACCCTGCACATAAGCCCACTCATCAGCTCTTTACTCTCAAAACATCAGTTTCATAGACCCTAAAATAGAACCCTGTGGGACTCCACAAGATATGCTACACCAAACTGCTGCCAAATCATTTACAATAGGTTCTGCATCAGAGACTTTGGGTTCAAGGGGTTAAACTAGTTGGCCAATTAGACTTGAAGGCAAAGACATCAGTGGTGTCACTGATGGCTTGATAAGACTCAAAAATCTCCAACCAAGATCAGCACTGTGGTCAAAAACTGACCACTGATGAAGGGTTCGAACACAAGCTGTGCATTAACAGATGGGCTACAGTCCACTTTTGGCTAGTGCGTGTAGAAACTCCAGCAACACCGTTTTCAGGATTTTCAGCTCAACAGTCTCCAGAGTTCCTTAGAATGGATTAATAAAGAAACGAAAAGAGAGAGAACCTCTCTGGACAGTGGTGGGGAGCATCTCAAAAAGCATCTCAAAATGCAGAACACCACGTCCAACCTTGAGGAGAATGAGATACAACAGCAGAACACTGTGTTGAGTGTCACCTCTTTCAGCCAAGAACAGAAAGCTGAGGCTGCAGTGGCTCAGCACAGGCTCACCAAAACTGGACAGTAGAAGACTGGAGAAACCCAGCCTGGACTGAGGAATCTGGATTTCTGCTGAGGAACAGGGTTTAGCACCAACAGCATGAATCCATAGACCCAACCTGCCTTGTGTGAACAGTCCAGTCCACATAATGATGCACAATTTCCAAAAGGAAAGTCATCTCAAACTGCTTTTGCTGAACGTTGACAATGAGTTCAATGTTCTACTGTGCAGGAATTGTCAACATGGACCAAAAATTTCCAATGGACCAAAGAATGTTGTCCAACATCTTGAGGAACCCATACCAAAGGAAAGCCCTACCTAGTATTATTATTATAGTCTTCTCAATGAATTGCTTGGTGAGGGTACCTGGAATTGATTAGCATTGGTTTCTTGGCCTGAAACTGACCAAAGATAAACCCCATAGAAGGCAGCTGACAAATCATGCCTAGTGGACCCATAATACACCTCTAGATGGACCTCATAAAATGTCCGATGCATAGACATACCAAATAGGAGTGTCTAATAAAGTGGGTGGGGAGTGTCTAACAGCTTTCAGTGACTGATTATTATGGTATCACTGTTGTCACCTTAAAGTCGGAGATCTGTTTAGTGCTACTTACCAGCCTGTCGAACACAATTGCTTGGAAATGGAGGGTTTTAATGGGTTTGAAAAATGTTGACACTGTGAAACATAAAGCAATCCCTGTCCCTGATTCATTTGCTCTGTGTACCATCAATTACACACAATATGATCCATAAGACAGACACGGATTCGGCTGCTATCAGCAGCACATTAGCTGCGCAGTGCATTTTCGAGCTTTAGCCAGACCCTAGATCAATCCGCTTCTGACGGTTCGCACCCGTGCCCGCTGTGCCTCCTTTTGTCGCGCTCAACAAGGTGCAATCAGCCTAATTAGATGCTGTATCACAGTCTCCAACAGAATCACTGGGAATTAATGCAATTCAGCAAGCATGCCTAATTGCTGGCTAAGGCTGGAGAAAAGCAGTGACGAGTTTAATTGCCTTAACTTGATTTGCATAACAAATGCATTGTTCCTAATCAATGGACATCTTATGGCTGTGACCCTTTAAAACGCTCATCAAAGACTATTAGAGCAACAATGAAGCACTTTAGGCTCAGACGAGATGAAGAACGAGAGCGTGGTCTGAGAAATCTGATCTAAGTGTTTCAGAAAAGTTATCAGCGCATGCCTAAAGGTCCAGGAACTCATCTGCTGGAGGTGGGATGTGATTTCGGTGGGTTGTTTTTTTGTTGTTGTTTGAGCTTGGCTCATATTAGATTTGAATGTCCTGTGATGCACATTTAAGCACACCAAAATTAGCTTTCACCTTCCAGGGTCCCCCTGGTGACTACGCCTTGAAAGCTCTTCTTACTCTTCAATTATTTCTCACTCGTAACTCACTGAAACAAGCAGAGACAGTTTGGTAAAAGAGACCATTCTAAAGGTTCCTAAACTACATTTGAGTTTTGAGGTAGTAGAGGAGATATATATATTTATATATATATTTATACTATTATTTGAATTAGATTTTTATACTTTAGCTACACTTTTCTTGTTTGGCTGTTGATAAAGAAGTTAAAAGTGCTTAATTAGGCTACAGTAACAATTGTTACTAATCTTGTTTTAAAAATATTACAAATATTTAATATATTATTAGCCAATAGAGTGTGTGCACTGGCGTCACATTCTTGTTGGAACATGACCAGAAATGAAACAAGTGATTCTCTGCTCAAGTTAAAGCCATTTGGATTCGACAGTGATCCATTCAAATTACCAACGACCCAATGGTCCATGGACATATACCTGGGAGGGATGCGTTCAACTGTTTTCAGGCACATTTAAGAGTCTGGTTCATCCAGGTTGGCTAAGTTTGTCTTTTAATCAAACTTAGCATGTCGCTTAACTCGCAACCCCAGTGGACTCACTCAGTGAGCTCCCACACGTTCTGGCACCTGGATTGCAGTCGCTTTGGTGAACTGCAGCAATCCATTAGTTCCTCTTCTTTTGAGCTTTTGGAAGTTTGTAAAAGGAAAGCTCAGAATCGGGCCCCGGGTGGTCCAGCGGACTAAGGCGATGTCACTGTGATCAGAGGAGGGACCAGAGAGAGCGCAATTGGCCTTGCTCTTTCTTGGGTGGGTAGATGGGACTATCCCCATATCACACTAGTGCTGGCGTCTGCTAACCGGCATATCAGAGCCGGTTAGATCAGAGGTACATGGCGCTTCCCTCAAGATGTGTAGGTTGCCTGGTGATGTTGCATTGGCAGCAGTTCGAAAAAGAGGGTGTTTCAGAAGGGGGCGTGTGTTGGTCTTGCCCTCACTACTGTCAGGGGCGTTGCATGTGATTGGGGATTGGGTGGTTGGGTAATTGGTGATCTAAATTGGTGAGAAAATGGGTAAAGATCCAAAATAAAACTCAGTAGGTGTGTCCGCAGTGACTCATGCTACCTGTGATGTCACGTACATACCCTCTATATGAATGTTCCCAGTATTTGTAATGTTACTGATCATGAGCCACAACCTCCCATCTACGGTTGTAGAAACACACTATACTCCCTCCAAGCCATAAATAAATCACGCTCTCCGAAAACACACACTTTAAGCAGCACTGTGTTTGCAGGATACCTGCCCAGTGTAATTACATCCTCCTGCACGCAGTGTTCATGCACAGTGCTGAGGGCCATCAAAGTTCATTAACCAGTTCTGCTACTGCAGTGCAGCAAACAGAACTAAGTCTCTCTGTTTTTCCCCTGCATGATCTCATGTGCATTAGGATTCAGGCCTGAGCGTTTCTAGCCGGGCGATTTGCGATATTACAGCCTCAGCCTGCTGGAGGGCAGCTAAACAGATCTTAACCCGAAGATCGATAAGAAGGAGGAGGAAATAAAAAAATAAAAGCCAAACTGTGCGATCATTATGCGTCCAAAACGAAAAACAAAAGAGCACAGAATTTACTGCATGGATGCAATGGAAAGGGAGGCATCTGATCCTGCATGAATGTGGAGAGGGAGAGCATGTGGCTATGCATTGTGAATATGGGCTGCACATAAAAGGCAAATAACAAAGGACACACAGAGATTGTTGGTACTGATTCCATTGGAGGGGTGAAATATTCTAGGTTTCTTGGAATGGCAAGATGTCAGACGTCAACATCAATGGCGATCCTGAATTAATCTATTGGCCTGGATGATTAAGCCTCAATGATGCCTTGGAAAATTGGAATTCCAGTGATTTTCCAAAATGTTCCAACCAAACGTTGTTGCGTAATTAAAAAAGTTGAGATGTAAACAACTTCATTCACACTGGTTTGCAATGGTGGGGAATGGAACCCAGTAAGGCAAGCTATGTCATGAAATCAACAGGGACATTATTTCATGGCTGCCAAATAACACACGTTCGTAGCTCCCCCTAGCACTAGCAATGCTCCCGATACTAGAAGTGTATCCTCCGATACATACAAAGCCAGCCGTCCCCTTATTTCAAACTGATGCCAATGCAGCAACGCTGAGCAGCCGACATGCTCAGAGGAAAGCGGCAGGTCTCCAGCTCCACCGCACCAGCTAACAGACTCCTGTGCCGGCCAACATCGCTTTCGATCCTGCTTTTGTTGGAGTCACTGTCTCTACTGTGCAGGGAAGAAGACTTTCTACTAGCTTTTGGAGGAGCATTGCTGTGAGGATCTGACTGCTTTCAGCAACAAGAGCGGTAGTGAGAACAGGATGCTGGGTGATTACCACCCCACCTCATCCCCCAACACACCATCAACTCCCCAACTCATCTGAAAAGTATTGGACGGAGCACCAACCATCATTCCAGAAAACACAGTTCTTCCACTGCTGGGGGGCTTTATACCCTCTCTAGCCCACGCAATGGTGCCAATAGGGTCATCTAGTTCATCTGCAGTGCTTCTTGACAGGGAATAGATGCAATAGTCAGAAATAAAGGCAACTGAAAGTAGCTAAATGCATTCATTAGAATCATAAGGGTGTCCACAAACATTTGGCATGCAAGGTGGAGGGGTACATTCGAGGCATTGTAAGGTAAAATAGTCCACCAAAAAGTGTTTAAGAGATCATTCAGATGTTAACCCTTGCTTTCATTCACTGCTAGTCACATCACAGCACTGTTTGGCTAAACGTCCTCTTTGCAAAGATTATACCACAGTGGATTACGTGTGGCATCACTCGCACTTACTGGGATTTGCCTGAAATCTCTCAGGGAGCATCTTAGGATCTTGTTAGGCTGGGAGGAAAGCAGGGAAGGCGCATAAAAGGTGTCTTTGTTGAAGGTTTGGGAGTGATTAACATGCCTTTTGGATTTGACTTCAAAGAGCTTTCTGTGTCTCTGTCTTTATCGCTCCCTCACTCCCACTGCGCTAATGAAAAGAGCACAGACACAACACTGTTCTGTGAGGAAGGAACAAAACCGAGCCTCCACATAGCTGCGGCTGACTGCAGCTGGATGTTTCCCCAAAGCTAGCTTTGATGCGCCTCTTACATCTCAGCACTTTAAATTCAGCCATTTGAATCTAAACACCACTTTGTGTCTAAAATGCGTGCCACCTCCGCCACACACAGCCCTGCGCTTTCTTCCTCGGCTGTGTGTGAAGAACAACCTCCACTGAGACGTGATTAAGGTAGAGTTACTAGTCTGTGGTGTAGCGAAGAGAACAGGGTGCAGAAGACTGCCTAGAGAGCAGTTACTAGACAGTATCCCATAGGAATGTTACTATCCCATGCTAATGCTAATGCCAGTTTAAATCTTACGAGCCAACAGCCGATTGGGCTGTTATTAGTCAATGAGAATGTTACAAGACAGTGGGAAAGTTGCTAGCCAACAGGAATATTATAAGTAAGTAGGGAAATTCTAGGCCAATAGGAATGTTACTAACCATTGGGAATGCTCCTAGACAGTTGGAGTCTTACTTGCCCATGAGAATGTTACTAGCCAAAGAAAATGTTACAAGCCAATGGGAATGTTACTAGCCAACAGGAATATTACTAGCCAGTAGGAATATTACCCAGTGGATAATAATATTTACTAGTCAACATGAATGTTACTAGCCAATGTGAAAAATTCTAGCCATTAGAAATGTTACTAGCCAATGAGAATATCACTCCACAGTTACTAGGCAGTGGAATTGTTGCTGATCAACAGGAATATTACTAGCCAGTAAGAATATTTTTCAGCGAATAATAATATTTCTAGCCAATATGAATGTCACTAGCCAATGGGAAGAATTCTAGCCAATAGAAAGTATACTAGCCAATGAGAAAATCACTCCACAGTTACTAGCCAGTGGTATTGTTGCTAGCCAACAGGAATATTACTAGCCAGTAGGAATATTCCCCCGCCAATACGAATATTTCTAGTCAATATGAATGTTACTAGCCAATGGGAATAATTCTAGCCAATAGAAATGGTACTAGCCAATGAGAAAATCACATTGCAGGTGGGATGTGACTAGCCAGTGAGAATGTTACAATAAGAATGATACTAACCAGTTGGGATGTTACCAGCCAATTGGAATGCTACTAGCCAGTGGCATTGGCAGGAAGATTACTAGCCATTAGTAATATTCCTAGCCATGGGTAATATTTCTATCCAATAAGAATGATATTAGTCACTGGGAATGCTTCTAGGAAATTGGGGTCTTACTAGTAAGTGAGAATGTTACTAGCCAGTTGAAAATGCCCCATGCCAGTGGGAATGTTGCTAACCAACCAAGAAAGGAATATTACTAGCCAATATACATATATCCTAGCCAATATGAATGTTATTAGCTATTGTTAACAGACAACTGGAATGCTGCAAACCGATGGAAATGTTGCTAGCCAACTGAAATATTTCTAGCCAATTGTAAAATCACTAGCCAATAGCAATGTTGCTAGTCAGTGAAAATGCACTTAGACAACTGGGGTTTTACTAGTCAGTGAGAATGTTACTAGCTAGTTGGGATGTTGATAACCAACCAGGATATTACTAGCCACAATAAGAATGCTACTCTTCTGCTGGGATGTTACTAGTCAGCTGAAATGTTACTAGACAACTGGAATTTTACTAGCCTCTGAAAATTTCACTAGCCAGTGAAACTGTTACTAGCCAATTAGAATGCTACTAGCCAGTTGACATGACACAAGTCATTGGGAATGTTACTAGCCAACAGGAATATTACTAGCCGGTAAGAATACTTCTAGGCAGTAAGAATGTTACTACCCATTGAAATGTTGCAAGCCAGTGGAAATGTTGCTACCCAACTGAAATATTACTAGCCAATGATAATGTTACAAGCCAGTGGGAATATTACTAGCCAATTGTGATGTTATTAGCCTATGAGAATGTCATTAGCCAATAAGAATGCTACTACTCTGCTGGGATGTTACTAGCCTCTGAAAATCTCACTAGCCAGTGAGACTGTTACTAGCCAATTGGAATGCTTCTAGCCAGTGGACATGACACAAGCCAGTGAGAATGTTACTAGCCAACAGGAATATTACTAGCCAAAAACTAGTTTTAATTAGACTAGCCCCTGGAATTGTTGCTATCCAATATAAATGTTACTTAATCAATACCCAATGGAAATAAGAATAACAAGCCAATAAGAATATTACTAGTCAATGTAAATGCTCCTACCAATAAGGGAGTTTACTAGCCTAGAAGTTTACTAGAGCTTCAGAAAGAAACCAAGCCCCATAAAGGCTGTGTATTCATTCACATAACTAACTAGTGTTCGTTATGACATACAGTTCACACGGTTCAGTTCTCCGCTATCAGCAGCTGACGATTTCAGCACCTCTGTCAACCGCTGATCTAAATTTGAAGGTGTGGAACGAGGCCTTTAAGTGTTATCGGCGCAGAGTACGATCACTGGATTGAACTGAACTGCTGACGGAGGGGCAGAGAGACGTTTTCAACCACAGAGAAGATGAATGTTCACAGGGCAAGCCATCGAACGCCTGTCAAACCGCAGCCTAGTTTTTGTCAAAGAGATAGCAGAGATCATGAACACCTTAGACTCAGGTTTGGGCAGGAGCTGCAAGGCTAATGTAGCTAAAAACGTCAAGGAAGCTTAAGTGCACTGATTAGCATCATGCAAACATTGATCATTGTGATGGAAATCAATTATTGAGAAGGGAAGAAAGTCATCCAGAGTGGTTTGGTGTGGAAAGCTCCAGTCTAGAGAAGCCTACTGAATCAGAATTGTTCACAGTGGTGGTGAACGGAATCAGCAGTTGTCCCGACGCTGGTTAGTTGTTGATGGTGTTTGTTTAAATTTTTAATTTTGAGTGTTTTTTAAGTGTTTTTTGATAGACATAAATGTCAAAAACAGGAAATTCTGACAAATGTTGAGAAAAAACATCTCTCAAATGCCAATTTCTACTATTCCCTTTTTTTCTAGTAGATTCTAGTAGTGTGTTTAGCTCTAAGTTGAATTACACTGCAAATTTTGCCAATCGAGACACACAGACATCAGAAGCTTGTAAAAGACAACATTGACATTGTTTTTCTTCTTGCCGCCACTGTTTTCCATTTCTAACAACTGACTGAAACCTTTTTCTACTCTTTACAATCACTGTCAGTCGCATATCTAGAACTTCCAGAAGGCCTAGAGTGATGGTTTGGTCTCCTGAAGTTTGTCCAAGCCACTGTAGATCAAAACATGAGTGGCGGATTCCACTGTTAGTTCTTAATTGTGCTGCTATCTGATACAGATGGATACAGAGGCCTTCGGTCCTGCTTGTAAAGTCCTTATCAAGGGAAGCAAAGGCTTAGCTGTATCTTCCTAGATACCACAGGAAAGCATTACAGTGGCCAGGGATTTGGGGCACTTGGAAAGATATCATACTGGGCCTCACAACTCTAACAATTCTACCAGTAATACTTTTTTGGTCTCTTAGGTCAAGGAGTGGTGAGTGCTCTCATGAGCCTTTGCGATTTCTTCAGAACTGACATTCTAGCAGTAGTTCCAGTAGATGTGGTTATAGTAGAGTGTGTTTCTATATGTGTTGATGCTGCTGGGGAAAATGTGGACTTAGGGCTGCTGTGGTTTGATATGCATGTGTTTCTGGACTTGAAGTGGACGCTCTCTCCTGCACTAAAAGAGATGTGTTCCCATTTTCTGGTTGACCCTCAGCTAAACCTTTGTGACCAATAAAAGGGAATTCTGAGCGTAACCAACTGGTGGTGGTGATTCTTCTTCTCCCCATGTTACAATACTTTCCTTTTGGAGGTTCAAGAATTCAACTGTTTCGTTTCCTACCTACCAAAGCATGGTAATGAAAGATTTGGAGAGTGTTTGAAAACTAAAGTTACAGACATGTATTTTCCTAGAAGTTCTAGAAGGTGCCAAGAGTTTCCCAGTGCAGATACATGCAAAGCGAAATAGTACCCATACCACCCGTTACATGAAAATTCATCACATCATATAATCACAGAATGTAAAGGTGCCCTGCCACAATGGCCTGGAGGTTATGAGTTGGAATCCTAAACCATGCTGCTTTGCCATCAGCTGTCGGAGTCTGAGAGAGCACAACTGGCTGGTGGGTAAATAGTGCTCTAAAAGTGATGTTAGCACTGTTAGCTAGTGCAGTGGGGCTGTGAACCCAGGGCTTTTCTTTGAATGTGTCAACTGCCTGGCAGTGCTGAAATGAAGCATTTTTATTGGTCCTTTCGTTGTGATTTTTCAATACAGTCTCACTCACTCATTAGTCTGTGACACTTGTCATACTCTTCAATTGCATGAACAGCTGTCAGTACATTTGACCATAGCCTGGCCGCTATCCCATAAATATTACAGTATTAACCTATCACAGTGCTGTGTCCCCCTGGGCTCTGTTACAACACTTCGTTTGGGACATAAAGGAGCATATTTAGGTGTTAGGGTGGTCCCCTCTCCTGAAGCTGTATTGAAAAATCCCAAAGAATTGACCAATAGAGTTGCTCCAAACTGATTTGGAAATAAAATCTGTTTACATTGACTTCCATTGAGTTTAGAAGGTTTAGAAGCACTGCCAATAGAATAGAAGCCTTTGGAGCAGATGCCAGGCTTACCCTTAAGCTGTGGAGTAGTGAAACTGTGTTTTCTGGAATAATGGATGGTGCTCCATCCAGTATTTGTCACTAACACTCTGATTGCTAACTGCAATCAAATCCTTACAGCAATGCTGCAAAATCTAGTAGAAAGTCTATTTCCCCACACAGTAGAGACAGTTACTCCAAAAACAAGTCAGGCTTTTTTCTAATACCATTGATTTAAGAAGAAACGATGAAATGAATGAGCAGGTGTCCCAATACTTTTGTCCATATAGTGTGTTTTATAGAATTCACAGGGAATAATATAGTTATATTGCAAATATAGAGATATAGATAGACTATATGCAATCTATAATTTCTATACATGCAAGTGTAGGTGTATTAGATATGGTATGTCCAGCCCTAAGTTTGATATGGTATGTCCATTCCATAAGTTCCATCACTTTAAAGAAACTGCCCTTGCACTCTCTGACCCTGCCCTAGAGCATAATGTACACAGACCATTGTTATCATGCTATCTCCACTGGTTCACACTGGTCATACTCTTCAGTTGCATGAACAGCTGTCAGTACATTTGTCCATAGCCTTGTGTTGCTATCCCATAAATATTACAGCATTATGTTATTAACCTCTCATAGTGCTGCACCCCCCCGGGCTCTATTACAGCACTCCACTTGGGCCATAAAGAAGCCTCATCAGGAGTTGCGCCAGTCCCCTTTTGGGCTGGACGTATATTCACTGCCTGTGCAGGGCCAGTCTCAGCTGCTCGCTTTCATTAAATCTGTGGATAACTCCTCTTAAGGGAAAAGAATTGTGAACACGGTTCAATAAGCCTTCAACAGCACTGCTATCGTATGTCAAAAATATCGTGGTCTCTAAGGACAACCAGCATTTGAAGACAATCTATAGACTTCTGGGGGTGGGGGAGGGGGTGTGATTTGGCAGCTGCAGCTGACTTTTGTGTGTTCCTGAGAGAAACAGAGGACGAAAGGAGTGAGCCGAGGGTAAAAGGCCCAAGGGAACCCAAATGGTTATTGTGCGTGCCGCTGGCGATGGCAGTTACAGTATCATAGAAATGGTGGGGGAGTCAGACATGGTGTACAGCTGAGATGTAAACAGCAGCACTTACACAATAGGGACAGAAGTATTGGGACACCTGCTTGTTAATCAAGGGTATTAAAAAAGGAGTAACTGCCTCTACTGTCCAGGGAAGAAGGCTTTTACTACATTTCTGAATAAGAGGATTAGTGACCACTCCTCCCCTCATCCCCAACTCCTGAAATTTTAGTAGCACCATCATTCCAGAGAACTCTTTTCCACTGCTTCACACATCAATGCTGGGGGACGTCATACCCCTCCACTAGCCCCTCACTAGAGTACTGGAGTCCTATTCTATTGGCACTACTTCACTACAGGGACCCAACATTGCTAAGCTGTATGTAAGTGTATGCATTTCCACATCTGTGTCAGCAAAGGTGCAACTTAAAAAGTATGGATTCTTTAGAAGGGGTGTCCATAAATATTTGGACACACCGTCTAGAATCAGCTTTTCACTATGTAGTACTTTTCATTTCCATAAGCCTCAATATTTAAGAAATTAGCAGGGTAGAACTTTGACCGTCTGCTTAAATATAGATGATTAGCCAAGTATGTCCAGGTTAAATATATGGTCAAGCCTGGGGGACAGTCAGGAGACCCTGCAGGTAATGTAATTAACCTCTTGAGACCCTGCGTCCTAATATGGGGACATTACATTTCTGCCTCTCTGCACCATGATAATTTGATGATAATTTTTTAAAACTTTGACCCTTTGGCCTCATATGAGGACTGTACAAAGACTATGTATAGTTTTTATACTTGTTAGGTCCTACTGATCCCAAATCAAGCATACCAAGCAGAGGTTATTATTTATCAAAGTGAATTCCTTTTTTTTTTTGGCCCCAAATGAAATAAATGCTAATGCATTCTCTCTATAATGGTCTGAGCTGACTTTCCCATTGCATTAAAACCCTGTAAAACCTTTTATCTATTTTATCTGTTTAACTTTACAGAAGGAGGAAACTACCATCTATAACTTCCAATGGAAGTTCATGGAAGCATTTCTATTGGTCCATTCACGAGGGTTTCTTGACAAATTGTTATACTGGGGTACAAAGAATTTACAGGGGCACAACTAGTTGTTATTATTATTATTATTATTATTATATTAAATTACATGTATGAAATATTTCCTGTGTGGTATAAACTATATGTGCACTATAGCTAGAACAGTTAGAATAGTTCATGCCGCTCATTTTGCAAGCTTGTGTTATCAATGCTTCTTTTACCAGTTTGCATAAATACAGCCTATGCTAACGTAACTGAGGCCTCTGCTGGTTTAATGAATGACTTTGCCTCAGTGGTGTAACATGTATGTTTGGTAGGATACGGCTATAAGAGGCTATAACCAAAACACATGGCTCTTGTGAACTTCCCTACTTTCTTTTAATTCTTTACAAATGTCCTTTAATCTGCTCAAAAATACCTGAACACACTGAAAGCGTTAGCTTTTTGAGGCATTATGGGAAATGTAGTGCCTGGCTCTGACTGAAAATGCTAGCTGCTCAAGCTTTTGGAAAGACACTGAAGCATTATGCGAAATGTAGAACCTGGCTCCGACTGAAAATGCTAGCTGCTCAAGGTTTTGGAAAGATGCTAGGGCAATATGGGAAATGTAGTGCCTGGCTTTGATTGAAAACATTAGCTGCTCAAGCTTTAGGAAAGATGCTAAAGCATTATGGGAAATGTAGTGCCTGGCTCTGACTGAAAATGCTAGCTGCTCAAGCTTTTGGAAAGACGATGGGACATTATGGGAAATGTAGTCTCTGGCTCTGACTGAAAACACTAGCTGCTCAAGCTTTGGGAAAGATGCTGAAGCATTGTGGGAAATGTAGTGCCTGGCTTTGACTGAAAACATTGGCTGCTTAAGCTTTTGGAAAGACACTGAAGCATTATGGGAAATGTAGTGCTTGGCTCTGACTGAAAATGCTAGCTGCTCAAGCTTTTGGAAAGACACTGAAGCATTATGGGAAATGTAGTGCCTGGCTTTGACTGAAAACATTGGCTGCTTAAGCTTTTGGAAAGACACTGAAGCATTATGGGAAATGTAGTGCTTGGCTCTGACTGAAAATGCTAGCTGCTCAAGCTTTTGGAAAGACACTGAAGCATTATGGGAAATGTAGTGCCTGGCTTTGACTGAAAACATTGGCTGCTTAAGCTTTTGGAAAGACACTGAAGCATTATGGGAAATGTAGTGCTTGGCTCTGTATGAAAATGCAAGCTGCTCAAGCTTTTGGAAAGACACTGAAGCATCATGGGAAATGTAGTGCCTGGCTCTGACTGAAAACATTTGCTGCTCAAGCTTTTGGAAAGACACGGTGGCATTATGGAAAATGTAGTCTCTGGCTCTGACTGAAAACACTAGCTGCTTAAGCTTTTAGAAAGACGCTGGGGCGTTATGGGAATGTCATAAATTTGTGCAGCATGTGCTGTAGTTCTGCTCAGCAATCCAGGATAAATGGGCTTTTTGATGCTGTGATTTTAGTGGGGCACAGCAACCTTTCACTGAGGCACGTGCCACGGTAAATTGGGTCTAATGACGCACCTGGGTCCGTTCATCATGATTTTTTTTTTCACCATGTTAAAAGCAACTGCCAGATTCATATTATGTCCAGTGAAAAACTGCACAAATGAAGATACAAGGTTTTGGTGTGACAGGGATGTCATATTAGATTATATATATGATATCTTGTAAGCCTAGTAAATCACTGGAGCAGTCAGTCAAGCTATAACTGAAAATACACGGCACAGAGACTTTCTTATCAGACGGCAAGTCCCAGTGATTAATGTTACTACGCCGCTATTTGACGTGGAAACATCCTGCCCTTTGTCCAAAGTAAAGAATCTTGACCTTTTAATGGTATAAATCAATAAAACTTTACAGTACACTGAACTGTCCTGTGAAAGATTGCCCACTAAACATCAGCTATAGCACAATCATCAGGTCAAGGATTAATATCGCTTCTGGTCTCCTCTGGTTTCCGAAGTGAAAAAGTGTGCAGTAAAAGTGTGTTCTCTCCTAATGCTGCCGTTTATAACAAATTCATAAGGTGCTAATAATAGCCCTCATTGACTGTGTCCATGTACAGAGCACACATGTTTGAATTTGACCATTTTAAATGATATTGCTTAAGGAATAGGAGATCATGGTTGGTGCACAATGCTTGTGGTGTTGGTAAAATGTGGGTTTTTAGACTGAACTGTTGTCATATTGGGAGATAATTAGTGATAACTAATTTTTAGCTCTGGGTGGCTCTGGTTACTGGCCAGTAAAACTCAGAATCCATGTATTTCTATATAGTGTACTTTACATGTACACTATATGTCCAAATGTTTGTGGACACCACTTTTAATGAATGTATTCAGCTACTTGTTTCACCCATTGTCTCACACACACACAGCCTGTCTAGTCCCTGTAGAGAAGTACTGCTAATAGAATAGAACTCTCTGCAGCAGATAAACATCATGAACCTATCGGCACCATGCTGCCTAATGCCAGGCGTGGGCTAGAGGGGTGCAATACCCACCAGTATTGAGCTGTATTTTCTGGAACGATGGTTGATGCTCCGTCCAATACTTTTGGGATGAGCTGAGGAGTTGGGGATGAAGTCTATCTATATCTATCAATATTGATATTGTATAAATATTCTTTAAAACAAATGCCAAATGTATAGTATGGTAAGAAAAAAGATGACCAAATAATGACAAATCACATTTAACAATATATATAACTATATATATACTATACTGTATATATAACTAATAATATATATAACTATTTAACTATAATATAATAATGAATTAATAAATAATACATAATATAATAATATCATTAAACTATATATATATATATATATATATATATATATATATATATATATATACATACATATATATATATATATATATATATATATATGAGAGACATTTTTATCATGTTCTTTTAAGAACCATGTACCAGAGGTTCTCCATCACAGAGAAAAAACACAACCAGGCAAAAAATTAGTATTCACATAGTCCTTGGAGTTGTCATGGTTCTAGGAGGGGAAGGAGCAGAAAAGTGAGTCTGTATACAGTAGAACACCGTAAAATTCAGCGAAAACAACCAATTTACAGAAAACTCACAATCAGCAACACAGAAAAAGGTAACTTGCTCTTACAGCCGACAGCACGAGGCCAGACAGTCAACCATTACATCAAACAAACAAGCACGCCTTAGAGAAGGTAGCCTTGGGGAAACGACAACACATTGATGGTGAGTGTCAGTGACTGGAGGACACACCCTGTATGTAAATAGATGCTGCCAGGAGCCAATGGGAAATCTGTTTTTTGTTTCCTGCATAACTTTTAGTGTTATCATTTTTTAAGGTGTTTGATCGTAATAATTCAGGACAAATCTGTAAAGTAACAGAATTTCTCTGCAGAAACTTGAATTAGTTAAATGTATTGTTTTTCATTTAATTTTAATGATTTTATTTTTTTACAGTGTAATAAAATTTTCCATAAAATTACGTAAAGAAAAATACTTAAATGGTTCGTATGGACAATAAATCTTTATATCATCTGCCTGTATAATTACACATAATTAATGTCATTTTACATACACCTGAGTGTAATTTTAAAAAGCAAAAATTACTGTTTAAATAATACAGAATTTGTTTTCAGTAACAAATAAAAACTAAATGTTATTTTTTCATACTAAAAAAGCAGTTGGGTTGATCATATACAGTGAATATCCATACATTTTAATTGTTTGCTTTGTATGCAATAAAAAAAATAAGACTACTATCTAAAGTTATTTTCCATAAAATTATGATTTTTTTTACAGTGAACCATTCGCAAAAATCTTTAAAGAATCCATTGATTAAGGATGTATCTTACATCACAGAGAACAGCAAGCGAGCTTTTCATTATACTTGACTGGTAAAAAGACTATAACTATAATATATATATATATATATATATATATATATATATATATATATATATATATATATATATATTATAGTTATATATTAGATATAAATTTAATGAATGAACCAACAACAAAAATAAAAAATATATAATAATAATAATAATAATAATAATAATAAGAGGAAGAAGAAGAAGAATATGATGATGATGATGATGATGATGATGAATAAAGACATTATTACTGAATAGGGGAAAAAATCATGTATATAAGTAAATATTAATGCAGTGAGTTGAATGCTCTCAGCACTGATGTGATGTGAAAGCACTTATTGTCAGTAAATGGGTGGGGCTCCCATTCTCACTCACCAAAGTCCATCTCCAGTTATGGCTCTCACAGAGCTGCCTCTGGAAATGGCTTTGCAATGCAATGAGAGCCATTTGTGGACAGAGCTCTGGGTGTAGAGTAACAGAGCAATGAGAGTGGAGCAGTGGAGAAGGAGCTAATGCTCCATCAACAAGTTTGCTCTGCTCTTGTCAGGATTTGATGGGAGATGCTTTAGCTCAGTCTGGAGCTTCTAAACTCCCAATGAAGAAAGTGAAGCATTGACCCATTGACTCCATTTACATGTGTGCATCGCTTCGACATGAGTAAAACGTCACAGAAACTCAGCAAACAGCTCGAAAGTAAGACTGAAAGAAGGTGAAGAAGAAGAAACGCTGGTCCTTACCCGAGTCTGAGAACCTCGGTCTGCCCAGGTCTCGAAAATAGTAGATAAAATCCATGCAGTTGTCATTCTGCACTTCCCCCGTGGAGCACAGCTCGGTCAGTAGTTCCAGAGCCTTTCGACAAATCTCATCCTCTCTTTCTCCAGGCATTTCCTAACAGCATCCTCCCGGATGGACAGGCGATCCCTGCTCAGTGAGACAGCGCTGCTGGAGAAGCGCACTTCATACTTGCGCGATTGGCTCCGCGCGTTTCCACGGCAGCCTATGGCAGATATCCACCTGCGAATCGCATCACTTCGAGCCACCAAGGGCTTGAACTCGAGTAAAAGGGTGCAAACTACTGCCCCTTTGGTGCAATTCGCGCAAGCAGAATCCAACCGGGTCCCATAAAGTGCCTCTGGATAGGTAGAGCCTGCGGTGGCGCTGTCCGCGGAACGCTGGTGCTGAATCAGTGCTGAGCTGCGCAAAGGCTAACGAATGAAGAAGGTCTCGCTCTTACACTTGCTTTTGCTTCTCCACGAGTCTCGAGGCTGTTTTTTTCCCCAGCACAACTCCAAAAGCACGAGCCCCTCCTTCCCACTCTTCCTTCTTCTGAATTATCCAGTAACAACACTTTAGTGGAGCCTTTCATTGGTTAAGACCAAGAAACGTGATTGCTTAAAGGACCCAAAATAAGACTGTGCACCTTTTAGATCAGCTAAATTAAAAACAACAGCTAAAACAGCAAGCATCTAAACTTCTCTAGAGGACCATCAGAAGTGAGCTTTACACACTACTGAAATAACAAAAAACAAAAAACAAGACTAATCTCTTGCCTCAAGCAGCGGAAGGTAAAATATCAATACTGGAGCAGATCAGAACAATTCTCCTGAGTTTTCTTCTGCTTTGTTTAACAGCTCTTTCCTGGCTCAGGCTCAGGAAAGGAAAACCAGCTGGAATCTAACCACAAATGAGACTGTGTGAGTTTAATTAATACGGCAATCAACAGTGCAGTGGAGAGTGGGTAAATTAGGGAATTGAGTAGTACAGAATTGTTTGATTCAGAGGAGAACAATGTGTTTGAAGAGATTTATTCCGAACTCCTGTGTAGTCTGTCTGTTATTATTGGTTAAGACGTGTATATATATTGATGTAAACATTTTTTATTAACTTAGAATAAAATAAATCATTCTAAAGCACTGGCAAATGTGAAAAAGCCTAGGCCCTCTATATTTCCAAATGAAAAGGCCTAGGCCCTCCATATTTCCAAATGAAAAGGCCTAGGCCCTTCATATTTCCAAGTGAAAAGACCTAGGCCCTTCATATTTCCAAGTGTAAAGGCCTAGGCCCTTCATATTTCCAAGTGAAAAGGCCTAGGCCCTTCATATTTCCAAGTGAAAAGGCCTAGGCCCTTCATATTTCCAAGTAAAAAGACCTAGGATCTCCATATTTCTAAGTAAAAAGGCCTAGGACCTCCATATTTAGAAGTAAAAAGGCCTAGGCGCATTATATTTCCAAGTGAAAAGGCCTAGGACCTCCATATTTCCAAATAAAGAAGGCCTAGGCCCTCCATATTTCCAAGTAAAAAGGCCTAGGACCTCCATATTTCCAAGTGAAAAGGCCTAGGACCTCCATTTTTTCAAAATGAAAAGGCCTAGGACCTCCATATTTCCAAGTGAAAAGGCCTAGGACCTCCATATTTCCAAGTGAAAAGGCCTAGGCCCTCCATATTTCTAAATGAGAAAGTCTATAACTTCCAGATTTCCAAATGCGAAGGTCAAGACCATCCAGATTTCGGAGTGAAAAGGTAAACCCTCCAGATTCACTGTAGCTTATTAGCCCTATATTACGCTGGCAAAACTAATGAAACTATTAACCAATAACAAATACAAAACTGCCAGATTTCCAATGAAAAGGTCCAGACCCTCTCAATGTCCAAATGAGAAGGCTTATGCCACAACCCTACTATGGTTTAAACATCTATATATGTGGATATGTCTAGGTCCCCTAGAAGGCCTAGGTTTCTTGCAGCTTCAAGTGAGAAGGCTGAGGGCCCTTGTAGTTTCTATGAGAATTCCAGACTCCCAAGTGAAAAAGCCTAGGCCCCACCTGCCAGAAAACATGTCCATGAAATGTGGGCTCGGTGGGTTCCAGGTGGACATGGGCTCTAAGTAGGTTTGTGCATGTGTTGTTACAGGGACACAGCTGGGCGTCCCAAAATGGGCCCAATCTAGGCCCCAGGTTTAGTGTGCAACTCAGATGGGGTCTTTGTTCAACCCCTCTTGGTCACATCACTGACCATGGTGGGCATCCATATATGAGGCCAACATGGAACCCATGGAACATTGGGTTCCCAACTGGAAACTTTCTGGTTAGATATCTGTTTATGCCCCACATGGACATGTTATCTGAGATATTTCCAAAGGAGATGGTCTAGGCCCAAAGTAAGAAAGTCTAGCTTCTCCAGATAACCAAGAGAGAAAGCCTGAGGCTTAGTTCAACCCCTTAAAGCCCTGGACAAACTGGTGGGGCTATTCTTTGGTAATAAAATTGTGAATTATAAAAACAATAATGAAACTAAAAGCCTTTTTAAAAGATTTTTAATGTGTTTTGAAATGAAACCCTTCATTTATTATATGACAGATTCATTAAGCACATTATTCATGTCTTATACAACAGAGTCTCCTTTTTGTCTCAACAGCTTCTGACAGAAAGGCTTAAATGAATTTGACCGAAGCTGAAAGGCGGCTACATGTGTATCGCTCTGTAAGGCGACACAAGGTAAAGTTATTTCTTCTCATCTCTTGTCTTTCCTTTCCCTCGTCTCTTGTTGTCTATGGCAACTAACAGTGAAGTTCCTCACAGAGAGACTCCCTGTGCTGCCATATAAACTATTCATGCATCTCTAAAGGTGACATCACACACAGGGGCTTAAGCTAAAACTTAAACACACACATACTGAGACACGTCTATATTAGGAAACTGTGGCTTAATGAGTGTTTACTCTCTCTCTCTCTCTCTATCTCTCTCTCTCTCTTGCTTTCTCTTACACACACATTTATTTTTAAGTCTTAGGACATGAAGGCGACACATACAGTATGTAGTGCCCTGGATATATTAATATACCCTGTACATTCAGTCTTAGAAGATTCCCTTAGAACATTTTCTGCTTCCCACCATTCAAGACCACTCAAACACATTCAATGACATTGAGGTCTGGACACTGGGGTAGTCAATTCCATTGCTCTGAGAACAGTAGCATCTTCAGCAGCTCGATTTGTCTTTTTGCTTCTCTCAGAAAAACCTTCTTTATTGGTCAGCTCCACATCCTTTCAGACCCACAGCGATGAGTCGTGTTTTCAAAGTGGAAAGATGGACAAAAACACCTGTGAAAGAGTTCAGATCTGAAGCAGGAGTGTCGCTATATGTTTCTATGTTTTTCTAATACAGGCAGTGCTGATGTCTCAAGGTCTAGGCCCTCCAGATTTTCAGGTGACCTAGTTTTTGCTTACTGTTTACTAAAAAAAATGAGGTGCAAACAATGAAACCATTGAAATGTCATTAAAACCTGTACCAGATCTAGCAGCCAACACTCGTTAGATAATGTGAGACGGTCTATGCCCTCTAGATTTCCAAGTGAGAAATCCAAGACCTCCCAGATTTCCAAGTGAACAGATCTTGGCCCTCCATATTTCCAAATGAGAAAACCTAGGCTTTTCATTATTTCATAAGATCGATCTAGTCCTTCCAGATTTTCAAATAAGAAGGTCAAGACCCTCCATTTTTCCAAGCGTAAAGGCCCAGGTGAGGAGTTCACTTTGAGAAGCTTTAACCTTTTCCTTCCTTAAACAAGTGGATATCTTATATCCAGTCCTCTCAGGAAGAACTCTCCTAAGGAGTTTGTGGTTAATGGACGTTAACAGACCTTAAATAAATGAAAGGTGATCTCTGACTTCTGCACAGGGCAGCATGTGTACCTACACCTATAAGTAACCTTTCCCAAATGTTACATATGGTATATAATGAGAATGCATTAACACACACACACACACACACACACACACACACACACACTTTCTCTCACATATTCACACCTGAACTGCGCATATACACACAACCCCCCCACCACCACCACTTCACCCATTCTCCCCTCTTTAACACGCCATCTCTACCATTTTAATTAGCTCCTACTCTAGCCATTGCTCTCCTGAACAGACAGACGCAGCTCCTCTGTGTGGCAGTAAAGATGCAGTGTCTCCTGCTGGATTATTTATAGAAGGAGCAGACAGACCATTCTTAGCTCTGTACAGCTGTTCTCAGATCAGTCGCAGTAAATCATACCTCTCATTTGAGCTGAAACACAAAGTGTTGGTCCCTCTGTTTGGAAACAACGGGGCATTTAGGGCACACACATCATATACTCTCTTCACTTATTTACATAGATAGGGAAAGTGTTTGTGTGTGTGTTGATGGTTTTGTTGTCTCCTTGGGGTAGCCAAAAAAAGATAGACTTAAGTTAAAGTCCTTCAAAATGACTTTGATCTATTCTGGGAGAGAGCCATTACACCCCAGTCTGTAGATGAAGAGCAGTGTTGTAGCTCTAGATGATGCACTGCATTGTGCTGTGAGTGTAATCCTACTCATGTAGTTTATTATAGAGAGGAAGCTGCTAACATGTATACATGTATTACTAAACTGCATTTAGGGTTGCTATTCCAAAACTGGAGAAACTGGAGAACTGAAAAGTGAAGAAGGTGTGAACTACTGAGCATTAAGATGTGCTTCATGGAGGGAAAATATGATGAGTAGTTGCCTATAAGAATTGTAATGGTGCAAAAAGTCAAACTTCAGAGGCATGTGATCAATAGTCTTTATGTTTATTATAAAGCTCTAGATTTATTCTCATCCAACCAGTCAAATTCACACTTTCTGGATGGCAGATTTATCTGGATAGGGTTTTTTTATTATTTGAAGGATGACAAGCCGAAATGAAAACAAACAAAAACAAACGGAAATGAAATAGAAGTAACAAGGCTATTTTTAAAAGGGAAGGAGTAGAAAGTACAGATAATAGTGTGAAAATGTAGAATAGTAAAAAAATATTCGACTGGAGTAGAATAATAATTACACCAGTAAAGCATAGATAACCAAAGTATTTTACTTAAGTAAGGTAACAAAGTATGTGTACTTCATTACTTAACACCTCCAGTGAGAACACTCACAGCAGTTAACTATAATTTAAGGGTTGCTTTTACAGTTTTTCCAAATGATGCTGGAAGCCATGAAACAAATCATTAAAACGTCTAACTCCCATACCAGAACTGTAAAGCAAAACATGAAAAGTCCTAGATCCTTAAAATTTCCATGGGAGAAGGTCTAGGCCCTTCAGATGTCCAAGTGAGAAGGTCCACCCCCCTAACCCCACTCCATAAATTCAAGCCAAGGTCCCCTGGATTTTCAAGTGAGAAGCTCTAGGCCTTCAAAATTTTCAGGTAAGAAGTCCTGGGTCCCCCAATATATGTATACATGAGAAGGTATAGGGCCTTCAGATTTCCGAGTAAGAAGGCCAAGGCCCAATAGATTTTCAAGTGAGAAGCTCTAGGCCTTCCAAATTTTCAGGTAAAAGGCCGTAGGCCTCGTAGATGTCTATGTGAGAAGGTATAGGCCCCCAGGTTTTTCAAGTAGGAAGGACTAGGCCCTCCAGATTTTCTGTTTACTCACTGAGGTGTAATCATTAAAACCCGTTCCTCCTCTACCAGATCTGGTAACCAACATCTTTTGGAAAATGTGAGAAGGTATATGCCCTTTAGATTTCCAAATGAGAAAACCAAGGCCTCCCAGATTTTTAAGTGAACAGATCTAGGCCCCCATATTTCTAACCGAGAAGGCCTAGGCTCTCCAAAATTCCTAGTGATAGGTCTAGGGCCTCCACATTCCCAAATAAGAAGGACTAGGCCCTCCACATTTCCAAATAAGAAGGTCAAGGCTCTCCATATTTTCACATAAGAAGGCCTAGGTTCCCTTAGATTTTCAAGTGAGAAGGTCTATGACCCCTGCATCTCCAAGATAGATGGCCAAGACCCACAAACTTTCCAAGTGAGAAGGTCTAGGCCCCACACATTTCCAAGCAAGGCATTCTAGGCCTGACAGATTTCCAAATAAAGAGATCTAGGCCCTCATATTCCTAACCAAGAAGACTTGTGCCATCCATCATTCCAAGTGATAGATCCAGGCTCTCCAGATTTCCAAATAAGTTCAAGACCCTTCATATTTCCAAGTGGGAAGGCCTAGGCTCCTTAAATTTTCAAGTGAGAAAGTCTAGGACCGCTGTATCTAAATAAGAGAAGCTCTAGACCCCCTTATCCAAGTGAGGAGTTCTAGATCTCAAGATTTCCCAGTGAGAAGGTCTAGGTCCTGCAGGTTTCCAAGTGAGCAGGCCTTGGTGCCCCAGATCCCCAGATGTCCAAGCGCGAAGGTCTCGGCCTACGGGATTTCCATGCAAGAAGGTCAACCCCCCTTCACAATAGTCCTAGAATAAGGACTTGTACTTTGACAGGAATACCAGATCTGCCTATTCATTTACACTACCAGAAACAAAGGTGCTAAAATGATTCTTTGAAGTGGGCCAGCATTTAAATGTACTCTCTGGTCAATTCTTTATTTTGAACTTTCTAACACAATTGAAAACATCACATTGTTGTTGTTTTGTGTGCTCTGACCTTTAGCATCACATAAGAGTGTGAAGAATCTGGATAATGTTAATGTTAAATTCTGTGCCAATTAAATGCTTCTCCTAGAGCCTTCAATCCCAACACCTTTATTTTCTAAGGGTGTACGTAACCATGTCTGCAGTCTGATGAAAGTCAGTGCACCTCAGATTCACCTTTCATGCTATCGTCGTGCCTGCACAAAGGGAAAGAGTGATGAAACTATTTGACTGCAGACAATGGACTTTCAGGGTCTTGAGACTGTGCGGGTCCTTAATGTTGGAGACTCTGAAGCCTAAGGCAGTAGACTTAGCCCATGCTGGCTAAAGAAAAGAAAACTCATCGAGCCGCTGAATGTTCAGAGCAGCCAGAGGCCAGAGGAGAGATATGCTGTCCACACTGTGATGTGATTCTCAATGTGCTGACGCAGACCAACCATGAATTCTGTGAAATGACCGCCCAACACACACACACACACACACACACACACACTACATATCATACACAATTGGCCCTTAACCACACTGAATTTTCTCTCTATCAGTCACTGTTTCCTGTCTGATAAATTACATCCACCAGCTCACCAATATGACCGGGTTCATATTCTGCAGTGAGATTTCTTTGGAAAAGAGTCATTACAAAGCACTGGGGCCATAATGGGAGGTATTTAGGGATAGGCGTGATTTACATTTAAGGCATTTAGCAGATGTTCCTCTCCAGAGTGACTTACAAAAGTGCTTTGCTGTTTACCCAAGAAAAACCTCAACTAGTCTGAATAGACTAAAAATTCAAAGATCCTCTAAGTTTAGACTCTACTAAACACAAGTCAGTAAGGTGATCACTCTACTATTTGCCTAAGTACTCTCAAAAGAGGAGGGTCTTCAGTCTGGCTTTGAAGACAGCGAGTGTTGGACTCCCAGAGGAAGTTCATTCCACCACTTCGGTGCAGGACAGAAAAAAGCCTGGACGCTCGTCTTCCGCAGATTTTGAGGGATGGCGGGTCGAGCCGAGCCGTACTTGAAGCTCGAAGGGTTCTTGGTGCAGATCGGCTTTTGACCATTGCCATCAAGTACGGAGGGGCTGGTCTGTTCTTGCTTTGTAGGCCAGCGTCAGGGTTTTGAATCTGATGCAGGAAGCAGCAACAGGAAGCCAGTGATGAGAAAGCAGCAGAGGAGTAACATGGCTGAATTTAGAAACGTTGAAGATGACCTGTGCTGCTGCATTCTGGATTAGTGATACTCTACAGATGGAGTCAAATGAAAAGTTTCAGCTTTTTCAGACTGTACATATACAATATATGCATTCAGCTACTGTAAGTTGCACCCTTTGAAGACAGAGATGTGCAAATGCACATCCACATGCAGCTTGACTAGTCCCTGTAGAAAAGTGTTGTCAATAGAGAATAGGATTCTCCATGCCTAATGCCAGTTGTGGGCTTGAGGGGTATCAAACCCATGCTTAATGCCAGTTGTGGGCTTGAGGGGTATCAAACCCATGCCTAATGCCAGTTGTGGGCTTGAGGGGTGTCAAACCCATGCCTAATGCCAGCTGTGGGCTTGAGGGGTATCAAGCCCCTCGGCAGCATTGAGCAGCATTGTGGAGCAGTGGAAGAACTGTGTTCTCTGGAATGATGGGTGGTGCCCCATCCAATACTTTTGGGACAGGCTGGGGATTTGCGGATGAGGTGGGGTGGTGGTGATCATCATCCAACATCCTGACCTCACTAACTTTGCAACAATGGTTCTTTGCCTCTTATATACGTTTTTGCTAGACCGCCTAGCAGGTCAGCCCAGAAGTAGGCAATTTCGCCTACTGACTGGCTGAGTGAGTGACTGACTGATGGACCTGTCTCTTGTTTGCTTAGAAGAGACATTTTCTTGTACTGCTGTTGTGAAAACCACATTTTGCCATTAAGCTAACAAGTATCTGAGCTGCTGAGGGGAGATGTAGTCTTAGGTAAACTAAGCTAAGGTTGGATTCCCTGGCTTGAAATATTAGTGTAAAGGGAAGTGGAGCAAGGACACAAGTGTGTGTCAAAGTCTGTAGCAATAGAATGGCGACTCAACATTGCTACCGTGGCATTAGCAGCGTGCTGGCCCGGCATCGCTACCACAATATTAACGCAGCAGCCTCGGCCAGCATCACTACTGCGCCATTTGCATTGCTACCATGCTGACCTCCTAAACTATGTTCATGAGGTCCTGGGCCCTTCACATCTAAAAGCTAGTAAATCTAGTTTTTACTTGGGCGAATAACAGAGTGGTGTCCTTACTGACTTGTGTTTAGTAGAGTCTAAACTTAGAGGTATCTTTGAATTTTCAGCCTTTTCAAACTAGCTGAGGTTTTTCTTGGGTAAATAGCAAAGCACTTTTGTAAGTCGCTCTGGATAAGAGTGTCTGCTAAATGCCTTAAATGTAAATGTAAATCTGTGATCTACATCTTAAGGCTCTAAGGGCAAGGCTTAAGTCCTTTACCAGGAAGCCAAAGACACTGAAGCTAAAACAGCATTGTTGCTTTGACTTTTCTACTTTACCACCGAAACACACAGTGCTGTAAATTTACATATTCCGAATGTGTCGATCGGTTGCACATGAGTTCAAGTATTCTGTCAGCTCAGTTCCTGTCTTTCTGTTTATGCCTTCTATAAACCATTTGAAAACAGTTGGCACATTAGAATCATGTAAATTCATCCAAACACCATTTGTTTCAGTGCTGGAGAAAAAAAGGCAAGCGAGGCACTAACTAACATTTGGCTTTTTATGTAGCGAAACAGTTTGAAGTTGGTCGTCTTCTTACATTCCCATGGCAGCAGCATCTGGGAATCTTGGCAGCGATCAGTTAGGTATTTCTCCAGATTCGCCCTGAAACTTTTTCAATCACCATGTTTTGGGGAAGAGTTACATAATTCATGCTGTAATCTCCCTCGTGGGCCGGCTGTAACACCATAACCACTTTTGAAGCATATGTTGAGGTAGATATTTTAAGGATTTCGGTTGAAAAGCTTGTCTGTTTTAATCAGTATAGAATTGTATTAATAATTGTATTAGTCCTATGGCTCGCCGACGGTCCGAAAGTGTTGTTACAAACTTCTATTATGGCCTTACCAGTTTGTACAGAAGTAATAGTTACTGGGTAATAGGTCTTGTTAAAGGGTGTTAAGTTGTAAAATTGCTTGGATTTGGATTGATTTAGCAGACTTTCACTGTCTCTCAGCTAGTGGCATGTTAGATGAGTTAAAAAGTTTGCCCTCATGATGCTTTCAGCTGAAATCTTGTGTTCCAAGCTTTCGCACACAGTTATTCCCAGGGTCGGGGTCGCAGTGGGTCCGAAGTGGGTACCCTGAATTAATGGGCGCAAGTCAGGGATACTGCCCTGGACAGGGTGTGAGTCTATCGTAGGGTACCACACACAACCACTCACTCAAACACTCCCACCTATTTAGCACGGCCAGTTCACCAACCATGGGTTTTTGAGAGTTGGGATGAAACCACAGTACACAGAAGAAGCCCACATGGACATTGGGGAGAACACATCAAACTCCTCACAGACAAAAAAACAAGCAAGGATTGAACACACAAGCCCAGGCCCCTAAAGCTGTGCAGCACCACACTACCTGCTGCACCACCCTTCCACCCTGTGGACACCCCTTCTAATGAATGCATTCAGCTACGTTTAATTAGAAGCCATTACTGACACAGATGTGCAAATGCACACACACACAGCTTGTCTAGTCCCTGTAGAGAAGTAATAGGACTCAATAGAACTGTGTTCTCTGGAATTATGGATGGTTCGCCACCTAGTACTTTTGGGATGACTTGGGGAGTTGGAGATAAGGGAGGGTGGTGATAATCCATCCACATTTTGTGGCTGAATGCAATCAAATCTTTACAGAAATGCTCCAAAGTCTAGTAGAAAAGCAGAGAAAGTAACTTCAACAAAAGCAGGATAAACTCTTTTTTGATACCCTTGATTTTGGAAGAATATATTGTCCCAATGTCCCAATATTTTTGTCCTTTTTTTGTGTTTTAATATAGCAAAAGCAAAGGGTCAAACTTTCATTACCGACATATTAGTTTCATAGTAATAATAGTGATCAATTAGACATAAGGACAGTCCTATATCTTAAATTCGGACACAGTCATGTGCAGTTGATGGCTGCTTGATGTGTGTGAATCACACAAATGTCACTGGATGTTGGGCATCTTCCCTGCTGACCTTCTGCCTGGCCTGTAACACAGCTATTTTCAGTTCCTGCTGTTTTCAGAGAGGTTCTGCCTCCCATCTTCAGTGAGTGAAATGCTGCTCAGCGGGGTCCAGCTTGGGTGATTTACTGGCCCGTCAAAATATTCTTTTTGACCCTGAAAAACTCCACAGTTGTTTTAGTGGTATGTTTGAGTCACTGCCTTGAGTCATTTGAATCTGAGCAGTTAAGATGTTTCAGTTCACTTTAGAATTTGTGAAAATGCTGAGTGCCATCATATAAACAAATAGACTCCAAAAGACACGGTATTAAAGACACAGCTTTAATTTTATAAGCAAGTTGTGCTACAGCAGCTCTTAACAATACAGGTGCTACAAAGGGTTCTTTGGGTGATACCATAGAAGAATTACTTTTGGGCCGCTAAAGACCCTCTGTGACATAAGGGGGTAGGAGATGGGATGAAAGCATGGAGCTTCCTCTATTTCGTCTTTCCAGAAATGAAAATCAATTACCTTATAAAGGAGATCTTTTCAGCTGTGCTTGCAAAAACAGTAGCTAAGAAGGCAAATTGCACTACCCCAAGAATCCCGCCAGCATCATGGCTCAGGGAATTGCTGGGTTGACTGGAATGACTCTATGTTGTACCTTGGAAGTTTTCCAGGCCTCCAACAAGAGTGACTCTACACTTAAAGACTTTTTGGGGGCTGCAGCCAGAGTGACTCTACATTGTGGCTCTGAGGTTCTCCAGGCCTTCTGCCAGAACAGCTTTATATCATGGCTTGTGGGACTGCTGAGTGACTGGAGCAACTGGAGCAACAGCTTGGAAGTTGTCTGGGCATGTTGCTGGAGTGACTCTACATCTTGTGTCAGCGTGTAGGTCTACTTCCAGATTGGCTCTACATCGTGGCTCTGAGGTTTTCCGTGGCTGCCGCCAGAGTGACTCTACATCGTGGCTCTGAGGTTTTCCGTGCCTGCCGCCAGAGTGACTCTACATCGTGGCTCTGAGGTTTTCCGTGCCTGCCGCCAGAGTGACTCTACATCGTGGCTCTGAGGTTTTCCGTGGCTGCCGCCAGAGTGACTCTACATCGTGGCTCTGAGGTTTGCCGTGCCTGTGATCTGCGTGTGAAGCCAAGCTCCCTGTTGGAGTGGTGATTGATGGAGGAAAGGGAGGAGACAGGGTGGAGGTGGGTTCGAAGTTTGCTAGACCAAGAGTTGAACTGAGAAGCAGTGGCTTATATGGGGTTTGAGGACTGGGGGAGAGGAGTTAAGGGTGTGCTCCTTCTTCTTTCTTTATGCTCTTCAGGTACGCCTCATCAGGAAAAGACTCCTCAGCCACCATACAACCTAGATAGCACAGGAAGAAACGGACAGCTGATTGGACTGCTGCCAGGATTATATGTTATTATATTTACTACAATATTTGCAATCATCAGGATTTCTCTAAAGGCCAAGAAGAGTAGTCCAGCCGAATAAGGCACTGTCATTATAACCAAAGGATCGGTAGTTCGAATCTTGGTCATGCTGCTTGCCTTTGGCAGCCGGGGCCAGAGAGAGCACAATGGAGCTCGCTCTCTCCAGGGTGGGTAGACGGCACTTTCTCCGCCATATCCCTCCAGTGCAAAGCTAGCTGGCACTGTCGTCTCCTGGCCGTTGCATCAGAGACATGGGTACACTGTGCTTTCCTCTCAGTGCGTTGGTTGCTGCCCGGTGACGTTGCATCGTCAGCAGTTTGTAAATGAAAAAGAGGCGATGGCAAGTTGCACAGGTGTGTGTTGGTCTTCACCCTCCCAGGGGGAGAATATGTATGGGTGGGGTAATTGCCGATCCAAATTGGGGAGAAAATGGGTAAAAAGATCGAGTTTAAAATAACGAAAGCCCCTATATATCCTTGCTGATCTTTACCAAGGGTGCCAATAATTCTGAAAGGGGCTGTGTATTTCAGTCTACTTAAACACTAAGCTCTTCTAAAGATGCTGATCATACAGCTGCTGATGTTTAGTTCCATTAGGATGTCTTAAACTGGTTTAATATGTGGACCGTCCCCACAGATATATCTTAGCTCTACGCCAGGTGCAGAGTTGTATTAGAAAACTAGCCTCTTAAATGCATGATCCCTGTTGTCTCATTAACTTTATATTGCCTGAAGCACAAATAGATATGTTAATACTATGTTTCCCTGTTCAGACATTTTAAAAATGAAGGAGGATGATGCCATTAGGGAGGAGAAGGTGTCTCAGTCACTGAACTTCAGTCTCCAGAGGTGGGATTAACTGTATCTCTGTGCACCAAATAAGACAGAAGATAAACATTAAGCATATAGTTGATATAAGAAGACCAAACATCTAAAGTCATCGTAGTCACAGAGATCGTGCCGGCTACTTCCAGCCTCCGAGTTGTGAAACAGAAAGCAAGAATAGAGGTTCTAGACGTTCTGTGGTCTCAAAAACCAACAGCATGTTGAAGGAACACTGTGCTGACGCTCTTAGTGTTTAAAAAAAGACCTCCAGACTGGTACTCTACATACAGTTACCCTAAATATAGGACATATTCATTTTTCAATGATCTGCCATAACAGCACTGTGTTGTCAGTAGGCCTTGTGTATGTTCACTTCTAAAGGCCATGTCCCAAGAGAACCTCGTGCACCATTGCCGCACACTGTTACCATAGCAACAGGGCCTCCTCTGGTAGAGGTGTTAGGCTCCATCGGTAACAAGGTTAAAAAAATATTAGCACATGCTTATAATTCGTTCCCATGGCACCAGCGTTCATTCAGCAGAGCGCTGTAATTCATAAAAACTATCTGACGGAATCTAATAAAGGAGGGACACTAAACCCAACATACAAAGCAGAGTCAAGTAGCACTTACAGTTTTCCTAGAGTGTTTAGTTCTCTAAACTGAATTCTCTCGTACTGTGTTGAATAAACTTTACGTCAGATTACTTTTAGTGTTGAATTCACTATCACAGTATTTAATTCCCTGTTACAGTGCTGAATTCATGATTACAGTACTGAATTCACTATTACAGTATTTAATTCCCTGTTACAGTACTGAATTCATGATTACAGTACTGAATTCACTATTACAGTATTTAATTTCCTGTTACAGTACTGAATTCATGATTACAGTACTGAATTCACTATTACAGTATTTAATTTCCTGTTACAGTACTGAATTCATGATTACAGTACTGAATTCACTATTACGGTATTTAATTCCATGTTACAGTGCTGAATTTGTGACTACAGTACTGAATTCATGATTACAGTACTGAATTCACTATTACAGTATTTAATTACATGTTGCAGTGCTGAATTCACTATTACAGTATTTAATTACATGTTGCAGTGCTGAATTCACTTTCACAGTATTTAATTCTCTGTAACATTGCTGAATTCATGATTACAGTGCTGAATTCACTATCACAGTATTTAATTCTTTGTTACAGTGCTGGATTCATGATTACAGTGCTGAATTCACTATCACAGTATTTAATTACATGTTGCAGTGCTGAATTCACTATCACAGTATTTAATTCCCTGTTACAGTGCTGAATTTGTGACTACAGTACTGAATTCACTATCACAGTATTTAATTCCCTGTTACAGTGCTGAATTCATGATTACAGTACTGAATTCACTATCACAGTATTTAATTCCATGTTACAGTGCTGAATTCACTTTCAAAGTATTTAATTCCATGTTACAGTGCTGAATTCACTTTCACAGTATTTAATTCTCTGTAACATTGCTGAATTCATGATTACAGTACTGAATTCACTATCACAGTATTTAATTCTCTGTTACAGTGCTGAATTCATGATTACAGTGCTGAATTCACTATCACAGTATTTAATTCCCTGTTACAGTGCTGAATTTGTGACTTCAGTACTGAATTCACTATCACAGTATTTAATTTCATGTTGCAGTGCTGAATTTATTATCACAGTATTTAATTTTATGTTGCAGTGCTGAATTCATTATTACAGTATTTAATTTAATGTTACAGTGCTGAATTTAGTTTTACTGTATTGATTTCACATATATAGTACTAAACTCACTGTTACAGATAGTGGATTCACTATCACAGTCCCGAATTCACTATCACAGAATTTAGTTACCTGTTGCGCTACTGAATTCAGTATTACACTATTTAGTTCATTGTTAGCGTAGAATTCACTCTTACTGTGCTGAATTTAGTATTAATTGTATTGAATTGTGTTGATTTCACCAATAAAGTACTTAACTCTCTGTTAACAGAACTACATTTACTATTATGGTGTCATTCATATAGTCACTATTATGGAATCAATTTATTCATACATTGTTAAACTTACTGATTTCACTCTTGACTTTACTGATACATCTCGGGTGTACAGTTAGACACTAGAGCCCAACTTTTAAAGCTCAGTTTGTGTCAGCTGTCCCAGTGGCTATCCCAGTGGTTACAACCCTCTTCCTGGATATCTACAGTGTTATCTACAGCACACCTCATTTAGTAAACACCTCATTACATAGATGTATCAGACAGGGATGCAGCTAAACTCTTACAGGAGCAGGGTTGAAATTCAGAAACTGACCACAGAGCTGTTCTGATACTCCCACACATGTCACTGTCCCTGCTGTGCTGAGAATGGTCCACCACCCGACTATCTAACAAATATCTGATGGCTTTTAGTGCTCTTAGTGGTGGTTATGTGTGAGTTTTACTCTATACATCACATTCTCTATGTCTTTACAATGTTGCTCTCCTGTATGGCCTCTGAAGGACCACAGTGAACCTTCTTCTACCCATCTAGGTTCTTCATTCAACACTGTAGGTGCTCATTCAGAATTTGGAGAGTTGGTGGCAGACCTAGTCAAATATTAACCCAAGAATGAAGTTGGCATGATCAATACCTACAAAAGAGGTTCACTCAAAATGTACTTAGATTATGGTTGCAGTCTTTATATTTCCATGGAAACAAGTTTTTAGCATGTGTTGAACCTCAAGTGACCCGCTGTGGCTGAGATGCTCGAGACTTGGCCCGGTGCCGGAGTCTTTACACAGAACTACTTCTGTCTGACAGTGAATCTCCATATGCATCAAGCCTAAATGTCACGTGCAGTCCAAACTAAACTCATTCCTGATGTTATTACCCTTTCAAATGTCATCTCAGAACCAGTACTATGCGCTGGCATTTACAGAGCAAAATGAAGAGTTTTTTTGAGAAAAAAGAGCTTGGTTTGGAGATCTTATCAGTTAACTCTTCACTGCAACAGGTGGCGTACAAAAGGTTAACTGTGCAAACTCCAGATCAATTACATAAATATTGTTCATCAAGATGGACAAGTGGTTTTGACAATGTGGTGAAAAAACGACCACCAGCCATCTGAGCGCTTGGCCTATCATCAGGAGGTTGTTGGTTCAATCCCTGGTGATGCCACAGCCATCCGTGGATAGCCTGTGGATAGCCCTGAGCCCTAGAGGGTATAACTGGCCTCATGTTCTCTCTGGGTGGGTTAGATAGCCTTTCCTTTCCACCTTCACTCAATGCCAAGCAATGCTAGCCAACACAAGGGTTTGTTAGCTGATGTAACAGAATTGGCGGTCAGTGTTCTCCTCCAAGTGTGTTGAGCTGTCCAATGACTTTGCATTAATGGGAGTTTGAGTTTGAGTTTGAAGATGCTGTAGTTCACTTTAAGTGACCCAGAGGAACCATACACCAATCCGCCATAACATTAGCACCACTGACGTAGAGCTGCATCTGTCTGCAAAGGGGTGGAAGGTGATTGGCTTAACAGGAAAAATGAGAAAGGCACTTTGACAGGAACCAAACTGTGATGTTCTAGACGACTGGGTCAGAACATCTCCAAAATATTAGGCAGGTCTTGTTGGGCGTTCCTGTGTGTGCAGTACCTAGCAAAAGGGCTCCACGGAAGGACAACCGGTGAAGCGGCAACGTGGTCATGGGCACCTAAGGCCCACCCACCTCACAACTTACAGGACTTAAAAGAACTGCCGTAGGTCTTGGTGCCAGACGCCACAGGATACCTTCAGGGTTCTTATGAAGTCCATGCCTTGAATGGGCAGATGTGCTGTGGTGGCCTACTCGATATTAGGTAGGTAGTACTAATGTTATGGCTGATCAGTGTATATACCTCATAGGCTCCTCCTTGCTGTGTGAAAGCAGGAGTCCCTGATAATAGGTAGGAGCTTGAAATGACTAAATTGGGAAGAAAATGAGAAAGAAATCCCAGCAAGTGATGAGAGCTAGAGCAGCTCATGCAAAAACTAAATCTATCCATGAACTCCATGAAATGTTTTGGCTCCAGATTCAGACGATTCCCAGTGTAATTCAGCCCACACCAAAAAGGCCAGGAGTCAATCTAAAGCCTCCAAACCTCCTCTCTCAAACACACTTCTTTCTGGACCACAAGAGTGGATTTGGGAGAGGAAGAGATGCATTCTCTGCGCACCTGCAGGCAGTAAACATTAAAAAACAGAGAGGACTACACTTTCCACAGGACCTATAGTGAGCTACAGTCCAATTAAGTTTAACTTTCCAAGCAACGTCTCCAACCAGAGGAGGAAACAGATATGACAGAGGGAGGTTTGAGAAAAAGAGATAAAACTAAAAAGAATATCGTCCATATACTGAATCACCTTGCCAACCACTGCCCGTGGTGACCATGGAGATCTATAAGCACTCCCCCATCTCTCCAACTGTAACAATAATGGGTTACCAGCATCTACATCATCTTTATAAACTGCAAACCAGGTCACGGTAATATTTAGCCTCTAAAATTCAAAACGTCCACATAACCAATATGTTTCCACCAGAGGAAGAAGTCCCTCAGGAACCAATTGGTCAAAATGGTACTGCAGCAAAAGCCCAGTGCAGTAGATCGTTTTCTCAGTAGGAGCTTCTTGATGAGCTGCACATCCTCGCAGACCCACAGCATGGATTTTCTCCTCTATCTTTCTATGATGAAAGCTATTCGAGCTGTTTAGCTGGTGGAGGCGGTGTTGATGCTTAAGCAGATCCTGCACAGTTGTGAGAGCTCCCGTACAAAAGTATTGGGACACCTGCTCATTCATTGTTTCTTCTAAAATCAAAGGTATTAAAAAGAGTTTATCCTGCTTTTGTTGGAGTTACTGTCTCTGCTGTCCAGGGAGGAAGGCTTTTTAATAGATTTTGGAGGAGCATTGCTGTGAGGATTTGATTGCATTCAGTGACAAGAGCATTAGTGAGGTCAGGATGTTGGATGATGATCACCACCCCAACTCATCATCCACAACTTCCCAACTCTTCCCAAAAGTATCGGATGGAGCTCCACCATCCATCATTTCAGAGAACACAGTTCTTCCACTGCTCCACAGCTCAATGCTGGGGGGCTTCATACCCCTCTAGCCCACGCCTGGCATTAGGCAGCATGGTCCAGTAGCAATAGCCAGTACCTGTCCACAATGTGTGCACAAATATTTGAAGCATTTAATAAAGGAACTCATGTACAGTAGAATAGACAGTGTGGGGGGTATGATCATAGGGTTTAAGCCAACCTAAGGTATGGATTTAAAGGGTTTAAGGGGTGAAAGATCATGTTTATCTTTCCCATTTGACTGATATTTGCTCACCTTTTCACTCTTGCCTGCTTGAATAGGAGGTCATTCATAAGTGGTCATTGATTAAGACCCTGTTCATGTACAGAGCTGGCATCACTCTCCTTCCCAAGTCCACAGTCGATCAATAAAAGTGAAATTACCTTGATCACAGTGGTTACTGAAATCACAGGGAATGGCTATTTGCTCAAGTTCAATCTAACAAATGCTCCAGGGCCATCTGTAGACCACTGTGTGCCCATCAAGAAGTTAACAAATTAATCCAGTTTCAAGTAAGTGCTTTAGCATCTATTGCTCATTCCAGCGGCTTCTGCTGGGCTTCTGCTGAGCGGAATTCCAAGGAGGTTCCTGCTTCTCCTCAGAGAGACCTGTAAATCGTGGCCTACACACTTCTGTTTGCTGCAAGTACACCGGAAGTCAAAAAGGACTGCTCAGATTTCCATAGTGTCATACACAGATGTTGTTTAGCTCTGTTGGGGGTGTCTAAAGGATCCATTTCTTCTTTTTTTGGGTGGAGAACCACCAACCATGACCTGATCTGCCAACAAGACAATGCAGGACACCTCTCTGACCATCAGCTGATGGTGTAGGATGAGGAGTAAGGACGTTCGGGTCACGTCATGCAAACCCAATCACCAGATGTTAACCCCCATGCAGTTTGGGACTGCCAGTTTATGAGGGAAGCTGACCAATAGTACACAATATGTCCAAATGTTTGTGGACACAATAATGAATGCATTCAGCTACTTAAAAATCCCACTTGTTGCTGACATAGATGTGCAAATACACACACAGCTTTTCTAGTCCCTGTAGAGAAGTTGTTGTTATACCTAATGCCAGGCGTGGGCTAGAGGGGTATAAAGTGGAAGAGCTCTGGAATGATGGATGGTGGAGCTCCATCCAGTACTTTTGGGATGAGTTGGGGATGATGAGGTGGGGTGGTGGTCATCCAACATCCTGACCTCACTAATGCTCTTGTTGTTCAAATCCTCACACCTCACAGTAGAGACAGTCACTCCAACAAAAGCAGGATAAACTCTTTTTAATACCCCTAATTTCAGAAGAACCAATAAATAAGCAAGTATCACCAATCCTGTTCCTGGAGATCTACCTTCCTGCAGACTTCAGGCCTGGCTAAACCCTACCTAATCCATCTAATTACACATTCAGTGTGCATGAGTAAGGTGAAATAGGGGTTTCAGAGTAGAGTTGGAGGTGAGATCTGCAGGAAAGTATGGTAGATGTCTAGGAGAAGGGCTGGTGACCACTGATCTTTTTGAGGACGACAGTGCTTGTGTCAAGGTTCTTCCTACTATCCCACAGCTCTCTTAAGTGTTTTTGGAATCGACCATCCTATTCACATTGTCATTAACATTTTCTAGCAGGATGGCTCCTCATTTTCACATCAGTGCTGGCCTTCAAATGGAATGTGGATCCAATACATATGTCCATGTCCCCTGGCAGAGTCTCAGACAACATAACGTTCCATAACATTAAATGTTAAGTGTGCAATGATGGGTGTAAAATTACTATATGTTACTTTGCCAGTGACCTATAATTACATGCATGATGATTCAAGTGTAACGTTTATTCCCAGCAGGAGGTGACAGTGGCAAAAGCCTCTCTCCTGTATACTTGCCCAGTGTGTGCTTTAGATTTTGCTACATTACACATGAGTGGCTTCCACAGAGCACACACATATACGCTATGCATAAAAGCAAAGCATAAAAGCAAGCAAAGAATATATTCACAGTGGAGCTGGGATCGTCAAAACATTGAGCCAAAAGCTTAGAGGCAATAGCATTCAGGCTCTACTCTATCAATGATAAAACAGTGAAGGTATCAGGCCAGTCAGTTAGTGGAAAACGACTGGTATGCATTAAAATAAGGCAATTAAGGAAAGTCAGCGGTTCAGTAAAATCACGTCATTAAATGTGCTATTTAATGTATCTGAAATTTCACAATTTTCCTAAAATGCCTCAACAGTACCACCATCATTTGACTGAGGCAGTTCATAGCTATTATCAGCGTACATTTGGGGACATTTCACTGTGCACTTTCTTTAAAAATCCATTCTGAAGTGCAATTTAATTTATTGTATTTACTCATGATTTACCCTGTAATGCCACAACAGTTCCACCCTTATTAAAGAGAGGCAGTTCATGGCTATGACCAGTGCAAGTTTTGGAAAAATTTTACTGTGCACTTTCTTTAAAATTCCATACTGTCATTTAATTTATTAAAATTTCTAATTATTTTCCCATAATTATTTTATTTTATTTTATTATTTCTAATTATTTCCCCATGTAATGACAGCTGAGAGGATCATCAGAGTCTCTCTCCCCTCCATCATGGACATTTACACTGCCCGCTGCATCCGCAAAGCAACCAGCATTGTGGATGACTCCACCCACCCTTCACACAGACTGTTCTCCCTCCTGCCATCAGGAAGAAGGTACCGCAGCATCCGGTCCAACGCGACTAGACTCTGCAATAGCTTCTTCCCCCAAGCCATCAGACTTCTCAACTCTACCATTTACCCCAGACAATATTGGAAGCATTTTGCACTAATAACCTTACTTCCTCACTGGACTCAATATTTATTGCACACTGCATAATTTGCACACTACACCAATAATTTATTATTCTCTGTCTGTACTGTGTTGTATTGTCTGTCTGCACTTGTACTGTGTTGCACTTGTGTTCTGTATGCACTATGTCTATGTTGCACCATGGTCCTGGAGGAACGTTGTTTGTTTCACAGTGTACTCTCTATGTAGTTGAAATGACTTGACAATGCCACAAAATCCATCATCATTTTCAGGGGCAGGCCTTTGCTATCACTAGTGCTATGAACTGTAAAACAGTTAGGGTATTAGGCCAGTCCATTAGTGGAAAACAACGGGTATGCATTTAAATAAAACAAATTAGGATAGCTAGCGGTTTGGTAAAATGGCATTATTAAATCTATACTGAATTGTCATTTAATTTATTACTATTTCTAAATATTTTCCCATTATGCCACAAAAGTTCCATCATCATTTTCAGGGGCAGGCCTTGGCTATCGCTAATGCCAGCAGAAAACAGTTAAGGTATTACTCAGTGCATTAGTGGAAAAAGACAGGTATGCATTTAAATAAAGGAATTAATGAAAGCCAGCGGTTTGGTTAAATGATGTAATTAAATTTATACTGAAGTGATATTTAATTTATTGTAATTACTCATCATTTTCCCAGAATACCACAACAGTTCCAACACAATTTGAGAGAGAGATGGCCCATAATCATCATCCCTGCAAGTCTGTAGAATTTTACTGTATATATATATATGTTATTTTTTTATCATATTGTTTCCATACAATTATTTTTCATCCATACTGAAGTGCTTTTTAATTTATCTCACAATTTCCCCATAATGCCACAACAGTTCCACCATCAGTAGATAGTCCATAAGCAGTTCATGGCTTTTACCAGTGCAAGTTTGGGAAAGGTTCACCGTACACTTTCTTTAAAATTCCATACTGAATTGTCATTTAATTGATTTCCATTTCTTATTATTTTCCCATAATGCCACAAAATACCACCATCATTTGAGACAGACAGGCCCTGGCTATCACTAGTGCTCCTCTGTCAGCTGTAAAATAGTGAAGGTATCAGGCCAGTCCATTAGTGAAAACGCCAGGTAAGCATTCAAATAAAGCAATCAAGGAAAGCCAGCGGTTCCGTAAGATGACGGCGTTATATGACTGGAGAGGCTCTGTCCACTCTTTGCTTACCTCTGCTAATGACAAGTGGTTGAGTACCACGGTTTTGACCTGATGAATCAGCAGCTTTTCAAGCATATTCCATTTGCAAATGCATGCATTGACCAACATGTCTCGGCATGTCTGGACATGCTATCGACCTCTCTGTGTTATGAAGAGCCCACAGTCATGTCCAGTGTGCTCTGCAAATGGTTATGGTTTAGTGAATAAGACACCTTAACTGGAGCAAGCAGGTGAGCAGAGAACATGAATGCTGTAGGTGTATTAAAATGTGTATGATATTAATGTATGTATCTATAATCATTAATAACAGGGTTGGGTGGTAAGGGAATACATATAACAGTGTTATATAATACAGAAAACAAAAAGTAACTGTAATTAGAATAATTAGATTACAGGTATATTATATTAATAGAGAAATTACAAGCAGGATTACATTACAGCTTAAACAGGATCACTCCTCTTACCATGTTCATCGTACCTTTTTCTTCTCTCATATGGAGCTGGTTCACCCCAGTGGAGAATCTTGAGATTGCCTTCCTGAGCGTGATGGAAAAAACCTTCGGTAATGGAAATTTCAAAAGAATTTTTTTGAATTTTTCAAATGGAAAGGAAAAGAATATCACTCTCCAAAGCAAAGTGAGGCCTTACAGCAGTAATGCTGAGCTCCATTTACCTCAGAAGTCAGATGTCAGAGTTGGGAATGACGTCACATCACTTTCCAATGAAACCTTCCGATAATTAAACCCTATTTGAAAACATTTCCAATAAATAGTTAATAGTTAATAGTTAATAAATAGTTTGTTAAAGACTTCTGAGTTTTCCACAACTGGTTTAATCTAATCAACATTTTCCCTAATTTCTATGTCCTAGATTAGCACTGTTAGCATTGTCCCAGGTTAGCATGGTTAGTGATGCCAGTTGATTATAACAACGCATTATACAGTGTTCTGTGCATCCAAACACCATTAAAATTGTACCATGGATTTAATAAGACATAGATACATAGAAAGTGTACTAAGCTGTAAACTTTTATTACAGTCTATATGCAGTGCCGCCATCTTGGACTTTAAACTTGGGGTTGGTTTTAGACTCTCCTGACATTTTCAATTTGGAACTCCAACAAATCCAACATCCCAGTTCAAATGGAATGCAACCTAAATATAATCTGAGCTTTAAAAGACTCACTCGAATTTAAAGAAACATTGGAAGGTAAGGTGGCGTTGTCTAAGTTTTTCTTTCTGTTGATAATCGAGTGTGCAGGTGTGTTTCTGTGTGACATTTCACTGCTAATTATAATTATCACAATAACTTGTAAACTAAATGTTATATATCCTCAACAACATAATGAAGCATTCTCGAATCCTCTTTCTTACAGGGTATGTATACAGGCTATATACAGTATGTATACAGGCTATATACAGGATATAAACGTTCAGTCTATCAGTCTAATAAATTTAGACTATTTTAGATGGACATGGAATTCATGCAGATCTAAGATGTTTGTTTCAGAACATTTTAAAATTGAATGGACTGATGGAGATTACCCAAAACACATGGCCTTTTTTCTTTTCCTGTGAAGTTCCCTTGTTGGAGATGAGGTTTTGTTCCAGCAGTGTTGGTTTTCATAATTTAGGGGATTTGCTTCATGAGGACGTGAAACTGTTTGAAGTGCATATCAGACTGTCTGGTATTTGGTGTAAACACACAGGACTGTTTTGTGTAAATTTATATATTACATTTTTACTCCTTAGTTACTTAAAAAGTAATGGAATATATTCAATTTATGTTGCAGTTACATTCATGAACAGGTAACTAATCTGGAATACATTTTTAAAGTAACGCTGCCAACCCTGATTAATAACATGTCCCATTTGCATGAAATACATTATAAAGGTTACATATGTTCTTGGTTCTATCTCTTCTTTTTTGGTTGAGAATCACAAATAATGTCTTAATCAAGAAGCTCAACAAGACAGTAGCTGAGTTTCCATTCAAACAATTCCATCCACTACAGTTACGCCAAAAAACGTTACATGATGTAACCCAGCCAACATGCTCACGTGGGGCTCACATGGGTGAAACGTGGGCAAGGTGGGTTCCAAATCTCGGACTGTGTGAGTTGGGCTTCCCAAATGGGCCCCATTGTTAAAGCTTACCTTAATCTCAAATGGGTCCAAATCTAGGCAATAAATGCAATGTATAACCCATGTTTAACCCCTCCTGGTCCCATCACGGACCCTGGTGGGCATCGATATGTGGGCCAATATGGAACCCGAGGACAACCCTTTTCTTGTTCTCAGTTGGGCTACCCATACAGGCCCCACGTGGACATGTTTGCTGGTAGGCTGCCATGGTTAGGAGTGGCATTGAAACCAGCAAAATGAAGAGGTTGAGCTCGGCCTTTGCTTTTAGCAGAAGCATCTTTAAAGCCATTTGCAGTCCTTTTATGGCTGGGTTGTTGTTTGCAGTTCAGAGAAATGCAAGGCAGGACGAGCAGTGGCCCTCCTAATGAGGGCTGAAATGTAAGTGCCACCCCGACAACATTCACCATGCAACTGGGAGCACAAATGCACCAGCCATTTCTGCACTGAGTGCAAAGCTACCAGCTTTGGATTCAGCATTTCAGAACATTGAATGCCTTTGAAAAGCTGTGTATCATGATCTCCAATTACCGGCTACCTGTGCCAACTGACGAGAGTCCAAGACTTTTCCAAATCTTTGGGCAATATTTTGGGATATAATTTTGGAAAATTTGTTTTTTTTAAGTCAATTACTTTTGTTTTTGTGCATTTTCAAAATTACATATGATTTTAAAAATCCTAAAAAAATTGGTGAATGGAAAACCTGCCAATATCAAACCCAACAGCACTCACAAAGGATGGAGTTCGTTGAGAGGTAAAAGGAATTTCAAGAGATGTCATGGAAGCACAATCACCAGATTTAAACCCTATTCAGCGCTTGTGGAACTGTGTTGGAAAACATGTAGAGAAGAACTATGGGAGGTGTGTGCACAGCCGTGAAGAATGCGTGGGAAGTAGCTCGTTTTGAACCTTGTCTATATATTGACCGGGATCTATTGGTGGAGAACCTCCATTAATGATTTGATCTAGAAGACCCAAGAATGAGAGAGAGCCTGTTTGACTGTGTTGGGAAACATATGGAAAAGAAACCCACTAAACTCTGTTGAAGGTGTGTGAACAGCAGTGAAGAACGTGTGGGAAGCAACTCATGTAGATCAGTAATGAGGCATGAGGCGGTCATCAGGGCCAGAGGAGGGCCTACACAAAACTGATTCACACTCTTAGTGCTCTATTTTTCCTTTCCATTTCATTTCTGGTGTGTATCATCGAAACCTAACCTCAATCTTAACCTGATTAAAAATGAAACAAAGAGCTTTTATATAAAGAGCTTCACTGCTCCTGTAGATTAGTCCAGTTTTCTCTGCTTTTACTACAGTCAGGACATCTTTCATCTCAAAAAAGCACAAACACACAAATGAAGGTCAAGCACACCCAGCGTTTTTGTGAAGTCAGTGGAGGACTTCTGCACACACACTAACGAGAACTGCATCTAGCTGTACAGGCTGATGAAACATCTCTGAAGAATGGCATTCCAGCACTGTTGTTCACAATGAAGAAGACCTTGTGTCTCCAAAGGAGTAAAGGTAAAGGTGCATGTATCTATCACTGTACTCTGTACAGGAAAATGTGTCCTCCACATTTTACCCATCTGTGGTAGTGAACACACACACACACACAAACACACACACACTAGTAAACTAGGGGCAGTGAGCACACACATACACCCAGAGTGGTGGGCAGCCAACTCCAGCACCCAGGGAGTAGAGAGGGTGAAGGGCCTCGCTCAAGGGCCCAAAAGTGGCAGCTTGCCGAGCCAGAGTATTGAACCCACAACCCTGTCATCAAACTGAGCAGGGTTAAGCGTTAAGCTGAGCTAGAGGTGTTGTCACATGAGCCGACAATCACGCAAGACGTTTACTCTCAGAAATTCATCTTCTGATGCTGTTGTGGATTTGTGTGTCAGACCACTTCCTTTACCAGAACTCATTAGTTTCATTTTCCAGTTTCCAAGCATTTTCAGTTGGTGTAGAAAACTGGACTCACCACACAACAATTTCCACTTTTAAGATTACTCTGTCTGTGTCTTTTTCTAGTAATTATGAGAGCAATCTGAACGGCGGTGCAGCAGTGTTCAAGACTAGATTTAAAATTTACCTTTTTGCGCAAGCTTTCAATTAACCCTCCATTACAGACCACTGTTTCCTTGCTATCAAAGTCTACCTGCATATTACCACTGTTCTGTGCTTCTCTGAGAAGCTTTTATTGTTGTCTACTTGCTTTACGGGTCTTACACCAGACTATCTGTATTCCTTATAGTTGGGTGCTGCTGCTTGCCTACCCTCTGGTCCAGGCTCTCCTGCTGTGCAAACCTGCCAGTTTTTTGCTGTGATGTACCTAACCCATGTTTTTTTCTTCTTTTCCGTTTTCTTCATATCACTTCCCCATGTACTGAGATACCAGTAGGATTGTTTTATTCATGCCTCACTGCATGGCTGTGCTTATGACTGTTTAACCTGCATGGACTTTGATATTATCACTGAGTATGTGTCCTCTCACTCACATTCTGATCGTTTATGGCTTGATGTTACATTAGCCACAGCTCTTTTTCACTATTTTCGTCCAGTTATTTTTGTTGTTCTGTAATTTTGTCTGCTATTTGGTGTCGATCCGAGGAGGATCTTCTCAAGGTTTCTTACTTCGTTTTTAGGACATTTTTTACACTTTACCTTGTTTTCCCATACCTTTTTATTTTTACTTCATTGTTTTCTCAAACGCCTGTCAGTATGCTGCTGACCTTTGTAGCATTTGAGGTCACTGTACTGTACTCAGCAAAAAAGTAGAAAACTGGAGGTCTTCTAAAACTAGTGGTGTTCACATCTTGCCCACTTTATTAGAAAAAACCTACCTTCCCTTTCCACTTTATGATATAAGTTGCACTTACCTGTGATATTGCACCATTGCACCTTTCCGGGTGTTACAAAAGGAAGCACAGGGCCAGTCTACAGTTGATGATGAATATACTGCAGGCCGAGCTGATCCAAGATCAGCATCTTTACACTGAGATGCATTGTACGAAAGCTCTCAGGATGGGTTTAGTAGTGCAGTAATTATGCAGTGATATGCAGCCTTATAACTCTCCTTTTAGATTCCCACTCAAAGGGACACATGATGAGGTACAACTATCATTTATGTCCACTCAGTGGTGAACTGCAACCGTTAGAGCTAGGCCTTCAGTTCTGATTCTGAGCCTTGAGGTAAAGCTGACACACATTAATATTATTTAGATTATAGTAGCTATATATATATATATATATATATATATATATATACTCTTTCAGTACAGAGCTGTAGTACAGAGCTGCTGCCACTGCTTTCCATTTCAAACAACAGCATGATTGGTACAAGTGTTTTAGGCACAGCAGGTTTTCACATGACAGCATTGATGTATAGGTACACTATATGGACAAAAGTATTGGGACACCTGCTCATCCATTGTTTATTCTGACATCAAGGATATCAAAAAAGAGTTGATCCTGCTTTAGTTGGAGTAACTATCTTTACTGTCCAGGGAAGAAAGCTATTACATTAAGTGACAAGAGTGTTAGTGAGGTCAGGATGTTGGATGATCACCACCCCACCTCATCCCAAAAGTACTATCATTCCAGAGATCCCTCTAGTGTTTTCCAAGTCTGGTCATGGAGGCCCACCGCCCTGAACATGTTAGTACAGGCCCACCCACTACAACTCTGAAAGGGATTGTTAATGGGTTGTTGATTAGTCGGATCAGGTGTGTTGGGAGCATGGGCAACACTAAAATATACAATACACTCATCTAGCCCATTCTTGGCATTAGGCATGGTGCCAAAAGGTTCATATTCTTGCTCCAGACAGTCCTATTCTATTGGCCTAGACAAGCTTTGCGCATCTGTGTCAGCAACATGTGCAACTTAAATGCATTCATTAGAAGGGATGTCCACAAATATTTGGACATACAGTATATGATTTTTAATCTTTATTTATATATTATATTTTATGGTTTTGACCCTTGACAACCCACAGACATTGCCTTTTGGCCCCCCTAGACAAAATCTTCGAGGATGTTTGGGCTAGAGGATGGCTTAGACAAAGTGCAGCTACACAACAAAGGGGTTTCAGAGGCCAGCAAACATCTTATTTGACCCATTCCTGACACCTTCTCTAAAAGCTCTGGCCTGTCAGTTTTCTGGGTACTTGTCTGGAGGTCCTTTCAAACGAGCACAATATGCTTCCAGGATACAGAGTGGAATGCAGTTGTTCTGCTCGTCCAGAACGTGAGGAGCCTTTCATCCTATTTGGCCTCAGCTGATGCTTCTACCTCACCATGGATATTTATATATTATGCATCAGCAAAATGTCTCTCTGACAACTGCCGGTAAATGTTTCATGAGCGTGCCATGTAGGCTGTGTGTGTTGCCATAGCTACGGCTGTGTTGGATAACAACAGTGGGATGATAGCTAATTACGTTTTTATGCAGAGCAGAAGATTGGGCCAGAGGCCTCTTAGCTTATGCGTAATCACAACAAACATTTGCATATGTTTCACGTTTGGATCCAGCTTTCTCTTAAAGTTGGTACAAAAATGTCTCCAGTTTTCGCTGATTTGGGAACAGTTTGTACAGTTATAGTAATGCTGTAACCCTAGGGGCCTTCATATGGGCCCGTTCTTTAATTCCTACCTCTCAAATAAAATAAATAACACCAGTTTCATAGCAGTTATGAGGATATCGGCTATATAGGCTTAGCTAAGGACTGCACACTATAGCACATATGCCTTTCATATATCTGAGGTCATTTCACCTCAAAAAGTCTATTGACAACTAATGCTTGGGAAGCTTTAGAACCCCTAAGAACCTTTAGAACCCACAAAAAAACCCAGCCTAACCAGTTCAAGCTAGTTATAGTTATAGTGTTATTATAGTTATAGTGTAATTCTGAGCATTTATGAAATGCTGTTAATCTGATAAGCACAGTTTAACCCCCCAAATGTCCAGCAGGTCTAGCAGCTGAACAGATGAAGGCCAGTTGGTTTCTGTGTGGTTACTGCTCCCTCTAGTGGACAACAACCTTTATCATATGGCTTTGAGACTGGGGAGCACAACCTTCAGGGACTTCACTGTTGATCTTTAACCAGATTTCATTGGTAAATAGATGCAGAATCTACTGGACATCCATTACTAGCGATCATCTTAAATATGAGTTGGACAGAAATGTCTTGAGTGCTTGGCTACAGCTTGTGTAAGGAGAAAACTGCAGATGTCATTTTTGGCACAGTCATCACTGAATCTCTACAGTAAACAGATACAGTAGATCACTCAGCACCATCTGGTGGGGAACACAACAAACTACATCATTTAGCTTTAAGAAGAACAGGCTGCTTAGAATTTGTCTCCTTGTTCTGTGTCTCCCTCTGGAGGAAAAACTGATGCAAAGCACTTAGACCAGAGAGTCCAGATATTATTACACACCAGTAGTTAAGCTCCTGAAAGGTCCTGGTGGATGTGTGTGTGTGTGTGTGTGTGTGTGTGTGTGTGTGTGTGTGTGAACGAGAGAAACAAAATGAGAGTGGATATACACTGCATGGACAAAAGTATTGGGACACACCTCTTAACCCCTGAATTTACATGTTTATGTTGCCACAGGTAAAAATAAAATCCAGCCCTTGCCATGCAGTCTGCCTTCCCATGCATCAGTGAAAGAATGGGAGGTTCTGAAGAGCTCACTGAGCTCCAGTGTGGTTCTGTATGTAATAGGAGACAACGCTGCACCAACAACAACAAGTCAGCTGATTAAATTTATTAAAATTGATTAATAATGCCTATGGGTTTAAAATGAGACAACATAAAAGCTCCAGTAAGTGTAATGTGTAGGTGTCCTAATACTTTTGTCCATACAGTGCATCACCATGCCACTGCCTGATACATCTGAGAAGGCAATCTTGTACTTAACACATTAATAATAAAGTCGATTAAAATACAGAAGAATCCACTGAAACATGCTTGTATGGAACTAACCCAGCCACTGCCCAAACTTCCACCGGCGCCGGGTACCCAACTCCAGACACCAGAATAAGGTGATGCCAGTATGAGCCGAAGTTCGAATGCAGGGTCATGCTGCTTGCCACCAGCAGCCGGAGTCTGAGAGAGCACAGTTTGTCCATGCTCTCTCAGGCATGGGTTGACAGCGCTTCCTCCTAGTGTGATATTGGTCAGGCTGAAGCTGGGGAGCCGTGCCTTCCTTCAGGCATGCTGGCTACCTAGTGGTCAGCATCAGCAGCAATGGCAGGGGCAGTTCAAAAGAAGGCGGTGGCTGGCTTAACATGTGTCGGAGGAGACATGCTAGTCTTCACTCTGGGGGGCACTGCTAGTAATAAGGGGGAGGGGTAACTGATATTAGAAATAAATAAATAAATAAATAAATAAATAAATAAAAAGGGTTTTTGCAGATACTGGCCCTTTAAATAAATGTTGGTATGGATCATAAGGAGGAGTAACACACTGAGGTTTTGTCACATTTACTTTTATTGTAAAGGTGATTTATTCCAAAATAGTAATATATTGCAGAGAGAGAGAGAGAGAGAGAGAGAGAGAGAGAGAGAGAGAAGGAGGGAGAGAGAGAGAGACTTACACATGACTTTGGCAAGAGTTTCGAGTGTTGATAATATCAAAATCCCACAGAAAAAAGTTAGAAAGTGTCTAAAATTAGAACTGCACTCCTCAGCTCCCGTCACTACGGCCGAGTTACTGTGTCACATTAGCCTCTACAGGTTATTTTATTTATTACAGCGGAATAAAAAGTCACAATGTACTTTCAACCCAAAACCAACAGACCATGGTGTACAAAAGACTTGGAATGGTTGTTCTTACTGTGCTTTCTGTTCAGCGACACCATTCTGAAGCATCCACAGGCTTATTATTATTATTTCACATTGTATCATTTTTTGCTTCAAAAAAAAAAATAAACGTTTAAAAAAATCATTTCTTGCCCAGCTGGGAGTCTTCTAGACGGTGCGACAAAACTACTTTGTACAGACAATGGAAAATCAATCCATCCCCAGCAGATGGTTGCTGTCCAAATCGATTGGGCATTGATTGCGGGTGACCCACCTTGATGGTGCTCAATAGCAGTGGCTTGATGTGGCCGTGCTGACCCCCGGATTAAAGGCAGGGATGGGAGAGGATGGCTGGGGGTAGACTCGATTGAATTGCAAATCCTGGGTGACGCCCTTGACAAAGAACAGCCGGCGCAGACGCGCTCTGCCAATTCCGAACCGGACCACCGTCCAGCGCTCTGGACCCATGCTGCCAGGTGGGAATTTCCACTGACAGCCCTTTTTTAAGGCCTGGGCTGTTTAAGCTTAAACTAAGCCCAGCTTTTGCATTGTGGAAAAAACAACAACAAATAAACTAACGTGTGAAAAAAAAAAGTGTGTGTTGGTGTGCTGGGCATATATATAGTGCATTTACGTCTGTGGAAATTTCACACTCGGAGACTGTACAGTGCATGCTAATGGAGGGGTGCGGACAGAATTAGTGCGAGTGAAAAAATCGGAACGTAAAAAGAACTGATGTTACTGATGTTTTAGTGTGTTTTAGTGTGTGGCGGGTGAAGTCGAGTACTGCCGGTTATAGAGTAATACATACGCCTGCTGAAAAGGCAACTAAAACTAATCACGGACGTCTGCCTAGTCCTCACTCGCGGTGAGGAAGACTCTAAAAGCCTACGAGCTCTAGCTGCGGAACACAGAACCGTCTCACCAGTCTAGAAAGGCCTCACGCCTCACCCTCGGCTAGGACTGAGCGTGCTGACGTGCGCACGCTTGTGTGTGTGTATATGTTTGTGTTTGTGCGTGTGTGTGTGTATTCTCGGCCTGTGTCTGTGCGTGTGTGTGTGTACCCCTGTAGTGAGGGGTTAGCAGGAGTGCATGTTGCAGGTGCGGATTTCTTTCTTGGGCTTGCAGCTGTTGGACTGTGAGCCTTTGCTGGTCTTCTTTACGGCCTTCACCCGCTCCTGGATCCCACCGCCACACAACTTGGAACACTCCGTCCAGCTGGACCAGGGGCGCAGTTTGCAAACTGGAAGGAGAAAGCAAACGAAGGCTTGATCAGGAGGGTTTTACTGAGGTAAAATAGATTATTAATTTTTTTATTTTTATTTTATATAAAGATTTTTTTTTTTGCTAAATTTTCCCCTTTTCCTCCCCACTATCAATGCTCCTGACACTAGGAAAGTAAGGATTTAGCACTTGTCTCTGATACATGCAAAGCCAGCCACCACCTGTTTTCAACCTGTCACAGCCCAACACAGCCTCCAGCTCCACCAGCATCGCTTAAAAGTGATGAGGGGAGAGACCCATCTGTAGGGAAGTACAGCCAATAGAATAGGACTCTCTGGAGCAGATAAATAAACATGAACCTACTGGCACCATGCTGCCTAATGCCAGGCGTGGGCTAGTAGAGGGGTATAAAGCCCCCCAGCAGCATTGAGCTGTGGAGCAGTGGAGGAACTGTGTTCTCTAGAATGATGGATGGTGGAGCTCTATCCAATATATTTGGTATGAGTTGTGGAGTTATGGATGAGGAGGGGTGCTGCACCACCTAACAGACGCCTGCGCCGGCCAACATCGCTTTAAAGTGATGAGGGGAGAGACCCATCTGTAGGGAAGTACTGCCAATAGAATAGGACTCTCTGGAGCAGATAAATAAACATGAACCTATCGCTCCATGCAGCCTAATGCCAGGCGTGGGCTAGAGGGGTATAAAGCCCCCAGTATTGAGCTGTGGAGCAGTGGAAGTCTGTGGAAAGTGTAATTCACTTTTTCAGCATAAATCCAAATTGTGCTTTGTGCGCCACATCTGGAGGTACAGAAGCAAAGAAGTGGGCTGAGGTGGTAGTGTAATACTACAGCACTTTAGAAAAGTCACGGATTTGAGGTCAGTGGTATTTGTGGCCACACCTGAACCTGGACGTCCAGAACGGTCCTGCTTTTTTTTCTTAATATCGCTGTCCCGTGGGCCCCGGGTGCATTTTCTGATTTTACACTTCTTCCTCTGCACCGTCTCCGGACATGGCGCTCCCCCAAACTGAGGCTCTAACTTCACCATTCGAGAGCGGATCGCGTGACCCTTCCCACAGGACTTGTTGCACTCTGACCACTCTGACCAGTCGGACAGCATACAGTCCACAGCTGCAGGGGAGGGAAAGAAAGAAGTGAGAGAGAGAGAGATGGGGACAAAAACATAAGGGTGGGATTAGTTGGGACACAGACACAAGCAGTGTTACTGTACCTTTAAAGCCTCTGGAATCACAATTTGATATATTGATGATTTTGTTGGGTGTGAACTAGGGTGCTCAGTGAAGCGTCCAGCAGAGTTTAAATAGAAAACACAATGCGCTGTGCTGGACGGGCAGGGTAAGGGTGGGTGACAGGCATTGGATCTGCTGCGTCAGGATATTCCGTCCGTCAAGAGGGATGATGGGGGATGCGCTTTAGCCAGGTTTTGGTTTAGCTTTCGCTCTCCAGCTCAGACTCAAAAAGGGGGTGGAGCAATGTTAGCATCGTGAATGGTCAGGGGTATGCTGACATAAGCATTTCCCACTTTTAGGACCACCCATCTTACATCAAGATTCCAGTTTGTTCATCATTTGCACATCATGTCAGGAGATACATGGATTAAAATGCTTGGGTTGAGGCTCAGATAATCACTCAGATAATATATATATATATATATATATATATATATATATATATATATATATATATATATATATGTAGTATATATGCAGTGCAAACATAACAACAATAAATAAACAAAATAAAATAAGTAAAATATACTGGATAACTAAAATAAAATACCATAAAGGAATATACACAAAATGTACAGGAGGGACGTATGTAGAAACTCTGCAGAATACATGGAGAGGAGAGCAATACTGGTGGAATCCAGCAGACGTTTAATAGACTTCAGGAAGATCTTCATAAGACATACTTTGTACGTTTCCACCGGGGGCCCTGAGGAGCCAGATTCACTTCATTAAAAAGAACACTCAGATTAAGGTTGCCAGGGGCTTTAAGGCCCCTTTAACTCAGAGTTCACATCATAATTAACGAGTAATAAATGATAATAAAGGGTGTAAACACCCATATTTGCATAATATCAGTTTTTCCTCAACACTCTGCAAAAGTGTGTGTTAAGCACACAGAATGTGCATCTGCTTTTAAAAGGGGTTCACCGTTGTGTGTGTGTGTTTGTGTGATTACCATATTACCATACAGGGGGCAGTGGTGGCTCAGCGGTTAGAGCTCCGTACTATTGATGACAGGGTTGTGGGTTTAGTACCCGGGCTTGGCAAGCTGCCACTGTTGGGCCTTTGAGCAAGGCCCAAGCCTTTGAGCACCCCTGTCCTTCACGCTTAGCAAAAAGGGGTCTATATAGTACCGGAAATGAGTTCTTTGACTCATATTAGAGGATAGTGCTTCCAGGTTCTACTATTCTGCTATATAGCCTATATATGTAGAGAGAGTTATCATATACATGCCATATAAGGCCTTGGTGATGCCACTTGGTGATGCCACTTTAGGGCATTTCACTGTAGTGAATCAGTGAACCATTATCAATGCAAATTTTAATACAAGCCAAAATAAACATATAAAGAACCTTATCTTTATATGGTTCTCATCTTTATATCTAGTCTCTCCGGACTATTGATGACAGGGTTGTGGGTTTAGTACCCGGGCTCGGCAAGCTGCCACTGTTGGGCCTTTGAGCAAGGCCCTTCACCCTCTCTGTTTTCCCAGGCGGCACAGCAATGGCTGCCCACCGCTCCGGGCATGTGTGCTCACTGGTGAGTGTGCGTGTTTTTACTGCATGGATGGGTTAAAGGTGGAAGCCAAATTCCATCTGTGTCACAAATTGTAGCATGCATGCTTTTTTATGTATGTGTGTGTGTATGTGTTCCTTTGGATGTGTGGGTGTGTGTTACTCACGGCATTCTGGCATCATGCACTTCTCCACCTGTTCCAGTGGTTCTCCACACTGGTTGGGCAGTGCCGGGGTCTTCAGCATGCGCCGCCGAATCCGCATGCCCATTCCGCACGTCACACTGCAGTGACCCCACTCTGACCACGGAGACACCATGCAGGACAGTGCATCTGCACACACACACACACACACACACACATATACAAATGTATACTGCATTAGAAAACACACAGATAATCACATGCATACAGTAAAAAGCCTAAATTCGCTCTGTGAACCTGGCGGTGGGGGTTATGGTGAATTTGTGCAGAGGTGTGCTCAAACGGAAACTGCATGATGATGCAACAGCAATCATCTTAGACAATGAAGTCAACAAAGTCGAGTCAAATGAACACTTGATGCAACACCCTGGAAATTAGAAGCTGTCTCCCTGTTTCAGCTGACGGTAAAACCATTAAGACGTTCCTTCACAGATTAAAGGTGGTTTGCTGAGGGGACTCGGGTCATGGAGGTAAATGAGGCTGTTCCTTTCAGAACTTAATGGCAGAACTAGGAGAATGTATGGAACGTATGGAGAGTTAGGGAGTGAGTCACATATACACACACAGCTTGTCTTGTCCCTGGGAAGGGAAGTACAGCCAATAGCATAGGACTCTCTGGAGCAGATAAACATGATGAACCTATTTGCTCCATGTCTAATGCCAGGCGTGGAGGCTTGAGCGGTGTAACATGGAACTGTGCTATCTGGAATGATGGATAGTTGAGCTCCATCCAGTTCTTTTTGGAATGAGTTGGGGATGATGAGGTGGGGTGGTGATTATCATCCAATATCCTGACCTCACTAACGCTCTTGTCACTGAATGCAGTCAAATCCCCACAGCAATGCTCCTTCAAAATATAAATTAATACCCATGATTTTGGACGAAACAATGAAGGAGCAGGTGTTTCAATACTTTTGTCCAAATAGTGTAGTTATGAATATTTTGACGGCTATACTTAGTTTTGTACATTTTTGTGGAATGTATGGGGTTTCTATCACTTGTTTGTCGTCTATGGATCTTCGACCCAGTAAAAATGTGGTACGTGGACCTGTCAGATACTTGATATTTGAGCACCCCTGTCCTTCACGCTTAGCAAAAAGGGGTCTATATAGTACCGGAAATGAGTTCTTTGACTCATATTAGAGGATAGTGCTTCCAGGTTCTACTATTCTGCTATATAGCCTATATATGTAGAGAGAGTTATCATATACATGCCATATAAGGCCTTGGTGATGCCACTTGGTGATGCCACTTTGGGGCATTTCACTGTAGTGAATCAGTGAACCATTATCAATGCAGATTTTAATACAAGCCAAAATAAACATATAAAGAACCTTATCTTTATGCCTAGAGTGCAGTACTTACCCTTCTTGGGCACAAATTTTAAAGTCTACATGAAGTTATGAAATAACTGAAAGTTTGGGAGAAGGACCACGCCCAAACTCCTCCTCTCCATCACTATGTACTATAAAAATGAAAGCTCCAACTTTACTCAACCTCTACCTGGCAAGGTGGGGTCTGGCTTCGGGTCCCATTAGCCTGAAGCCCCCCAGAATTCCAGTCCAAATCTCTCGAGGTACTTGCCTCAGCTAGCAAGTGTGGTGCACACTTCGCAAAACATGTGAATAATTATGCCAACACATCCAGAGATTTCCATAACTGACCACTGATGAAGGGCTAGAGGATGGCTAAGACAAAGTGTACAGTAATACAGGCCCACTGTACATCTTAAACTGGACACCAGCAGGGTAGAGCAACAGGCTAAGGGTTTCTGATAAAGTGGACAATGAGCAAAGTCACTGATTTCTATAACTTGTCACACCTCATGATGAAACAGCCTGTGGATGATACACTGTATTCCTTATTGAGAGACAAGAGTGGGCGATTCTGCATGATTTAACCCTTCAAAGGAACAACTGTACCAAACCTGCTCATGAGGCTAACAGTAAACGAGCATAGCATGACGCTAACTGGTGGCTGTTTGGTTTCATTAACTGTTAGCAACATTTAGCTTGTTTTCAGCTCTGTGTGTGTGTGAGTGTGTGTGTGTGTGTAAGGTTCATACTCACTGCACTCGGGCATCATGCACTTCTCAACTTCCTCCAGCTCCGCTCTGCATGGAGAGCCGTCCGAGGCATCCATCTTCATCATCCTCTCCCTCCTCCTCATCCCTACGCCACAGCTCACACTGCACGGCTCCCAGTCACTCCACTCTGTCACTATACAGCTGCTGGGGGCTGATGCACCACACACACACACGCACACACACACACAAACACATGCTGATAAGCTTACACCTTAGAACTAAGTAAATCAGGCCTGGACAAGGCCTTGATCTTCCTCTGACACTGCACCCACAGATGCATGTGGACATAACGCTGCGTAACCCGAGTCATATTCGTGTAAAATCCTGTAGTATTACTCTGCCGCCTCAGTCCACATGCTTCTCTACCTTCAGATGCTGCTTCTGGATCTCTCAGCTTGTCCAGAAATGCATGTGTGCAGCTGTCCATGAGAGGGCGCTTAAAGCGTGACACACCACAAGCATGCTATATGTCCAAATATTTGTGGACAGCCCTTGTAATGAATGCATTTAGCTACTTTCAAGTTGCACCCACTGCTGACACAGATGTGCAAATGCACACACACAGCTTGTCTAGTCCCTGTTGAGATGTACTGCCAATAAAATCAGACTCTCTGGAGCAGATAGACATGAACCTATTAGCACCATGCTGCCTAATGCCAGGCATGGCCTAGAGGGGTATAAAGCCTCCCAGCATTGAGGAGCTGTGGAGCAGTAGAAGAACTGGTGGTGGTGCTCCATCCAGTCCTTTTGAGATGAGTAGAGGATGAGGTAGGGTGGAGATCATCCAACATTTACAGTTACTTCAACAAAAGCAGGATAAACTCATTATAAATGTTTTCGATCCCCTTGATTTTGAGAGAAACAATGAACAAGCAGGTGTCCCAATACTTTTGTCAATAGAGTATATAATGGCACGTTACACTTCTTTGATTCTCCTGCATCTGTCTTTGCTGTAGCCCCGTTTTAACACATCTTGCTAAACAGACAACAGCCTGTGGTTGGTTGGATTGCACTTGGCCACTTGTTTTTTTTTGATGATAGGCAGGTGTCTATGATAGCGATGCTCCATTATAACCGGTAAGCGACTCCATCAAGTTAATGCAGAAAATGTTAAAGAGTTTCTCTTGCCAGCTCTGTCACTGTATCCTCATAATCTAAACTCCCTAGAGTAAAAACACACATGAAAAAAGGACTTCAGTGTTATGTGACACTTCCACTGATATTACACCCTCCTCATCTCATTTCCACTCTTCACTGCTGCTCGAAATGAAATATCCCCTACCTCAGGGACCAAGGCATCAAAACACGACCAAATATCATATTTGCTTAAGGAGAATTTCTCCATTATTTTTGAGGCACATATAAAGTCCGGCCTGGCCTTAGTTCCACTGTCAGTGATCCTCCATAGAAAATCCCTTTTTGCACTAGGCTTAATCTCTGTTCCGCCTCCTGACTGACTTTGCAGTGTTAAATGAGTTCACAAATGACTCATCAGGAGTCTTCTCCCACTCTCTCTCTCTCGTCCTCTCACGCTCTGGCTTACACAAGCACCATACACACTCTAAAACCGCTCCTCTCCCTCCTCTCGAAAGCTCCACCACCGCACCTGCTCCTCCCGATGCTCCAACTATACTCAACCTCTACCTGGCAAGGTGGGGTCTGCCTTCGGGTCCCATTAGCCTGAAGCCCCCCAGAACTCCAGCCCAAATTTCTCGAGGTTCTCCTTCCTTGCCTCAGCTAGCAAGCGTGGTCCGCAGTTTGCAAATTATGTGAATAATTACACCAACACATCCAGAGATTTCCATAACTGACCACTGATGAAGGGCTAGAGGATGGCTAAGAGAAAATGTACAGTAATACAGGCCCACTGTACATCTCAAACTGAACACCAGCAGGGTAGAGCAACACGCTAAGGGTTTCTGATAAAGTGGACAATGAGCAAAGTCACTGATTTCTATAACTTGTCACACCTCATGATGAAACAGCCTGTGGATGATACACTGTATTCCTATAATTATTCAGAGACAAGAGTGGACAGTATGGACAATAACTCTAGCCATGTTCACAGGTGATTCGTCCTTTTGAACATCTCAGAGCATTTTAAAGGGCAAGTAACACCTGTAATCACATGCTGAAGATCTGACCAGACGATGTGAGGTGATATTCTGGAGAGTTTCTTCATACACTGAAAAAGAAGGCAGTACGAGACTGAAAGGATGACAGCACTGCGACCATAGAGCTACACACTGAGAACGTCCCACAACTGAACCAAAATCATTCATTCTATCAGATCACCCCACCTTTTATTTTACCACCCCCCCCTCAAAAACTCAATTTGGACCATCTAGGATTGTTCAGGATGCTCAAAATATAACAAGCTTATTTGCATATCGCAGCATTCTGTGGTAACAGCATTGCAAAGACGTTTGCCCAGAATTCATTATGCAGAAAAATCTCTATAATATATTTAACAAAGTGAAACTGTGAAGAAAACATTCAAGGTATATATGTATATAGTATAAAGGACTATATAATATAAATAATAATATTACACATTGCTATTTTTAGACTGTTGAAAGCATATTATAAGATTATTTAAATTTTTATAATAATTAGTCAGAATATTGGCATATAATAATTACAATTACAACGAATATGTTTCTACTTGTTTGTTATTGTATATGTTAATGTTATTGTATTATTATATTATTTATATTATACATAAATAAGTACTATACAAATAAATTTGATTTGAGTTGATCTATTGAAATCTTAGTATTTTATTAACTAAGACTAATAATTTAGCTTATTGTAAAAACAGACATCAGAAAGATAATATTGCTGTTTTTAAACTATAGTGCAGATAATATTGCTCAAGCAATAAAGCTTAAAATAAAACCTAAAAACATGAAATAAAATGATATCTGAGTATAACTGAGACTTTCACTGGATAAAAACAAGATTAAAAAGTCAACAGGCTAAAGTCTAAAAAAAGCTGTTAAATATGACACTTAAATTAATATTTAACAAATTAAGTTGTGTTTAATGTAATATTCACTCAATATTCTTATTGACATTGATTTAATTAATTTACGGTTAAAATTTAATTTCATTTGCAATTCACAGGTAATTTACAACTAATATTTTAGTACAACTTTAGAAAGAGAAATATTTTTTAAATAAATTTGAGGTGATTTTACTGATAAGATCTTCAGTTCCTTATTAGTTCTTCAGTAGCGTAACTTCATTAGTAAACTCAATAGTTAAATAGAGAAACACTGGAATGCTTAATGGTTCCTTTCCCTGTTTAAATGGTTCTTTACTAGAATGCATAAGTTAATTATGCATGTTAATGTGGTATGGTGAGTAGTGGATCACTGCCAGGATGCTTACAAGAGGATAATCCTCTACTGTGCCAACTGCAGATTGAGAAGTAGAATACTGATCAGTTGATTATGACACTGCGAGTGTGCTGACGAGTATATCATCGCTGTATCTTTCATTTTTTTTAGTTTTTCACTTTTTGACATCATGTGAATCTATAAGGTGTTCTTCATAATGTCAAATGAAGTGAAATCACATTTATTTTTATTTTTTTTTACAACTGCCATTGTCACACAGCAGCTTTACAGGAATCAGCCAGAGGACAAGAGATCAACAACATAAAAACCTAAGACCCCCAGTGGGCAGCTAAAGGTGACCGTAGTAAGGAACAACTCCCTCAGAGCTGGAGAAAGAAACCTTGGGAGGAATCAAGACTTTATAATTATAATAAATTATTGATAAAAGTCACAGAACCACTGCATAAGACTGTTCTACTGCTCAGGCAGGGCAAAATAATCATAATACAGTATAGCTTATATAATCATGGCAGTGGTGGTAAGAGTAATGAGCTGGTTAATGCTGGTTAAGGGTGGTAATAATACTTGCAATTTTGGAGATACAAGGTTTTGTGGGAGAATGATGATACAAAAGCTTAGGGTACAGTGCCTTGTCCAGCAAGGTAACTATGGAGATGCCAGCATGGGTGTCGGGGCGTGGCGTTCTGTAGTTCTGTTCTGACCTAAGTGAGCTCTTCTGGAAAGCTCTTAAGAGACCTTTCAAATAATGGTTCTATACAGCACTGAAAAGGGTTCCACCATTTTTGCTTAGACTTTGGCACACACACACACACACACACACACACACATAAACACAGTGCAGCAGCATGACTTACAGCAGTCCTCGTTGACCACACACTTCTCTGTCTCCTCGGTGGGCTCCCTGCAGCTGGACCCATCCTCAGGAAACTGTTTGATGTACCGTTCTCTGGACCTCATGCCCATTCCGCATGACGCGCTGCAGGGTGACCAGCTTATCCACTCGGACAGCATGCACGTAGACGGCTCTGCAGAATAACACACACACACACACACACACACGCAGCATGCTGAGCCCTTCGCTTACAGACTGATCTGAAAATGATGGCCTCCACTGTACTATACTACAGCGATGGCTATAAAAAAAATCACATACATTAATAATAATATGATGTGTATGACAGGATGTCTACTTGGGGCAGCAAAGAGTGACAAAAGAGAACACTGCTATTGATTAGATACATATTGCTTACAGTAATGTGTAGCTCGCTGAGCTAGTTAAGCAAAGGCTAAGGCACCAAGTATCAGACAGCCGAGAGCAGCTGCTGCGGACTAACTGCTGAGCACCGACACAAGTGTTGACCACAAAAACTAATGTCTGGGAAAACGAAGTCCAGCTACTGGTGATGGGAAGAACAGAAAGGTGAAATGAGAGCCCGGTTCTGCTGTGTTTGGACTCTTAGCCAGCTATGTAGGCTTCGATAAGTTAGCTAGCAGGATAAACACCACAGCACAGGCCAGGTTCCAGCTAACCGAGGCTCAAATCACACCAGTTTAGAGGATTAAGCCTCATATCTGAGAGCGCAGAGTCGAGGAAATGGTGTTAGGAGTGTTTTCCACTGTTTTCAGCCTCACTTAGTCGACTGGCTCATCCAGGTTTGCTTGCTCTGTCTTTCAGAGCATATGGCTTAACTAGCAACTATGGTGGGCTTGTTTTTTGTCCACCTGTTTTCCCACCCTGTGGCTCTCTTTAATGCACATCTGGCAACGGGCCTAAACACAGAACAGATATGTGACACCTCTGACTTGAACCATGCTTAATGCCAGACGTGGGCTAGAGGGGTATAAAGCCCCCCAGCAGCATTGAGCAGTGGCAGAACTGTGTTCTCTGGAACGATGGATGGTGGTGCTCTATTCAGTACTTCTGGGATGAGTTGAGGAGTTGGGGGTGATGAGGTGGGGTGGTGATCATCATCATCCAACATCATCCTGACCTCGCTAACGCTCTTGTTGCTGAATGCAATCAAATCCCCACAGCAATACTCCTCCAAATTCCAGTGGAAACAGCTTAATGCAGCTTAATATCTCATTTATTGTGTTTGATTGTAGCTGGGATGTCCAGCTTCGGTCTTGGAAGTCCAGCACTCCAGCACAATTAGCTGAGTTCTCTGCTCATCGCACATCAGTTAATCATCAGGTCCATTCAGCAGCAGGGAATTGAGCAACCTGTGCCGCCAGCACTGGCACTGGACGGCCACAGCGTCACAGCCTTTTCCACACTGTCCATCTCTGCCCTTCACCTCGCTCTTCTCCCTCCACTCGGGCTGATAAGGCATCAAACAGCCTCACTTTATCTCCTCCCCGCCGCTCCAATTAGCCCCGAAGCAGGAGCTTGTAAATAGATTTGTTATCAGGCTGGATGAACGAACTTGGGGCCGCTCTCCATAGATTTCTGCTCGCCGCTGCCCACTGGGACTGATCAGCGAGTGGCGGTGAGTGCCGGCTAATGAAGCAGAACTAAGCGAATCATTAATAAGAGATGTAAATAAATAAGGCCTTGACATAAGGGAAAGGGAGGGGGGGGGGGTTGGAGAGGCTCCGGCATTGGCCCCCACCTGGCCCGTCATCAATCAACAGACCATTAAATAAAAACAAAAGAGCGAAGTGGTGGTGGTGGTGGTGGTGGTGGGAGGGCGGGGGTTGTACAGTTTACTCTGGTGATCGATAGGGAGCAGCGGAGGAAAAACAAAAGGCTGCAACTGCTGGAACAGACCACACGTCAAAGTCTGCAGTGAGGGGCTGCAGTGAGTATGAGGATAGATGCTCATGTGTATATTCATGGTGAAGGTGTAGCCAGTGTTACAAATTACAGCAAATGGCTGTAGTACAGTATAGTGCACCAATGGTCGCTAGGTGGCAGGTTAGAGAGGGTTGGTAGGATGGACATGTGTAAGCAGAGACAGAAAAGTGACAGAAAAGAGAGAGAGAGAGAGAGAGAGAGAGAGAGAGAGAATACCATCAGCATGGTCCATACTGTGTCTTTGCCTTATCTCTTGGCCCTAAATCTCATCCAGCTGAGGTGCAAATTTCCCATCGATTTATTTAAACGATAAACTACGCCCAGAAACAGCTTTATGGTATCTTCCTCTCTTCCTCCACAACAAGGGAATCGATGTTCTGGGCTACAGTGGGCAGATCATTTACATTAAACCTGCTGCCAGAAGCTGAGGTTAGATAAGGGCACCCAAATCCAGAACATATAATCATGCTCTACCAGGATTTCTTCCATATTATTTAGCTTTAATTTGGCAAAACAAGTCAGTGAGCCACCCAGAACAGACCCCCTAACACCCCCCCCCCCCGCCCCCCAAGCATCTTATGCTTTACCAGTTGAACTAGCGGGCCAATGCTCACACATTTGCCCTAATGGACAGATTTATATAATGAAACATTAACTAGTAACTAAATATTAAAATTTTTAATTTTAAAAGAATTGTTGTTGATAAAAAATAAAAATTACATTTTTTATTTATTCAAATGAACATTTCATGATAAATGGGCCAATTACTTTCAATTTTAAAACATTTCTGGCCTTTTCTTGTGAACTTACCATTTTATAGATGTAAAAAAACTGTAAGAACCTCTGCTGGCCTCAGTGAGGAGCTCATGCACAGTAGGTCATGTGCTCCAGTATGCCAGGGCTAAGCCCCGCCCTTCACCTGAGGCTCATCTCCAGCACACAGGTGCTGTTCATAATTGGACTGATGAGGACTCCTCTTAAGCGTCTCAGTTTTGGGTGTTCTTGGTAAGGTTACTGTTATACTACCAATCTTGGGTGTGTTTATGGTGCCTTGTTGTAGTTTTGACCTACTGCTTTGTTCTCTTGACTGTGCTGTATCTGCCTGCCTGTTTCTTGACCTCCGCCTGCCCTGACAAGGAGTATTGCTATAGCCCTAATAAAGTCTGTTTAAACCCATATGTTACAGATGCCAGACTTTCATTTAACACATGAAGCTAGGCTTCTTATTCAGTAATTAATTAAGAGAAACTATTGTGAATTATTCAGTAATTCTCAAAATAGTCCCTCAGGGTTCTATTTTGGGGCCTATTAAACTGATGTTAATCATGACAGTAATGCCGTTATGAGAGTGATGGAAGAGTGGATTTACTTACAGCGTCTTAGGGGATAAAGAAAAGCCACAATGGTGGAGATTTCCATGCAAACAAAAGTTCCAGAGGTGGATATTTATGATGTAGAAAAAGTTCAACCCCTGCACGGATGGAAAGGCTGTGAATCTCTATAGCATTTTCCAAACTGTCCATCAGATCTCTGTATACAGAAAAGTTGTACTACTGCAAACTTCTACATAAAGAAAAGTTACACCATGAGATCTTCAGATGTTTCACATCTCAGAAAAGTTGTAGAGATGAAGATCTTGGTTCAAAGAACCATCACCCTTCAGCTGTGAACTTAACTCACTCTTCTCACCCATCTCCTGTGTGCTGAGACTGCAGTGTGTGAACCTGACCCTGCCAAACACACTCCTCTACACATACAAGTCCTGAAGATTCAGAGAAAATGTGTGTGTGTGTGTGTGTGTGCGCTTAATCTCCGCCGTACCCTCTTCTCTGCAGCCCGGCCCCATGCAGGGCTCAAAGTCCTGGGTATGAAGGCAGGGCACGGTGGCGTCCAGCTGAGCCTTCAGCATCCTCTGCCTCATCCGCCGGCCCTTATCGCAGGTGGATGAGCTGCAGGCTGACCAAGGAGACCAGTTGGAGTAGATACATGTCTCTGGAGTGTTGTCTCCTGCAGAGGAGAGAAAGAGAAAGGACAGCCGTCTTTGAAGGTCCAGTACGACATGACTAGACTACCTGATCACGCTGGCCTTATCTCCCACACTGGACAAAAAAAGAAACAGTGAATTCCAGTTGATTCAAAGGTGTGGATCCTTTCCACATCAATAAAATCCACTACATCAACACAGATACTGCCAAAGACCAGGGACCTGAAGGACCGGATGTGTTCTACTGACGTCAAAAATGAGCAAATGGTTAGCAAATGGTTATCTTACTCTTTTGTCTCTATGGAGATTACCCTTCGTCTGCCGGCCTGAAGTGGTCCCTCCCCTTCTTTGTATATGGTAATTCAATTAACCCTCAAAAGATGACAACAATCAAGTGGTCATAACGATAACACTCATATCCCCCCTAATGTTGATACTCCAAGTGCCCGCACCTTTATCCCCCTCCTTAAAGTCCTGTTCTTCACCTTCATCCCCCTCATACCCCTCCTTAAAGTCGTCTTCTTCATCTTCATCCCCCTCATACCCCTCCTTAAAGTCGTCTTCTTCACCTTCATCCCCCTCATACCCCTCCTTAAAGTCCTCTTCTTCATCTTCATCCCCCTCATACCCCTCCTTAAAGTCCTCTTCTTCATCTTCAGCCCCCTCATACCCCTCCTTAAAGTCCTCTTCTTCATCTTCATCCCCCTCACCCCCCTCCTTAAAGTCGTCTTCTTCATCTTCATCCCCCTCATACCCCACCTTAAAGTCGTCTTCTTCATCTTCATCCCCCTCATACCCCACCTTAAAGTCGTCTTCTTCATCTTCATCCCCCTCATCCCCCTCCTTAAAGTCCTCTTCTTCATCTTCATCCCCCTCATCCCCCTCCCTAAAGTCGTCTTCTTCATCTTCATCCCCCTCATACCCCACCTTAAAGTCATCTTCTTCATCTTCATCCCCCTCATCCCCCTCCTTAAAGTCCTCTTCTTCATCTTCATCCCCCTCATACCCCACCTTAAAGTCGTCTTCTTCATCTTCATCCCCCTCATACCCCTCCTTAAAGTCGTCTTCTTCATCTTTATCTCTCTCATCCCCCTCCTTAAAGTCCTCTTCTTCATCTTCATCCCCCTCATCCCCCTCCCTAAAGTCGTCTTCTTCATCTTCATCCCCCTCATACCCCACCTTAAAGTCGTCTTCTTCATCTTCATCCCCCTCATCCCCCTCCTTAAAGTCCTCTTCTTCATCTTCATCCCCCTCATACCCCACCTTAAAGTCGTCTTCTTCATCTTCATCCCCCTCATACCCCACCTTAAAGTCGTCTTCTTCATCTTCATCCCCCTCACCCCCCTCCTTAAAGTCGTCTTCTTCATCTTCATCCCCCTCATACCCCACCTTAAAGTCATCTTCTTCATCTTCATCCCCCTCATACCCCACCTTAAAGTCGTCTTCTTCATCTTCATCCCCCTCATCCCCCTCCCACAGTTCCCAATGTATATAAAATCCTCCCGAACTATCCCTAATCAGACTGGATTCGATCAGACTGGATTAGTTTAGACTGGATTCGATCAGACTGGATTAGTTTAGACTGGATTCGATTAGACTGGATCGGATCAGACTAGGCTGGGTCGCACTGGCCTGGAATGGACTGGACATGGTCGGACTAGACTAGACTAGATGTATGATTTTCTGTCTGCACGTAAATAAACTCCAATGCTCAAGACCTCTTGACTCCTGAATCTGCCTGTTTGCCGGATTTCTAACAGCACTCATTTGAATCTAGTAAATCTGATACTTGATGCTTTTTTTTGGTGTACCCTTCCACCTAAGCAAAAGCAAATTATATAAACAATCACTCTTTGTGAAAGTGCCTTTCTATCATTACGCAGACCCTGATGGTAACCCTGGCACAGAAAAGCCTGATTTGGTCCGTTTGCTGAAACGTCTTCAGGAAGACTAATGCTTTGACTCATCTGAGTCTTTCTTAATGTACACAAACCTAATTTAGTGCTGTAGCCCTGCCAGCAAATGACTCACAGCTATTGCTTTTCAAAACCAAATGGAGTGTACTGTTTAAGCTTTAAGTCCTTAAGACATGAAGTTCACCCGTGTTGTTCTTTGAATAAATACAGAATTTCTTAACACACTCTTAACAAGCTGGGAGAGTCACTCCAAAGCCTGACCATGGTGGCACAGCAGGTCCCGAACATATCACTTTGGTTTTAATTGGAGCTGCGAATTAACCCACCCGTCCATGGCTCCGCCTAGCACCTTGTGTCGGTAGCATTGCTGGACAGCCGTCACAGTCTGAGGAAAGTGCCGGGTCCCCAGCTTCCCCTACAACTTACAGATGCCTGTGCCAGCCAACAGCGCTCAAAAAGTGATAAGGGGAGAGAGAGCACGGCTGGCCGCTAATGGTAAAGCGGCATGGCTCGGGATACGAATTCTCGGGATTGTAACCCCCCGGGCCATAGTGGTAGTGCATTAGACCCCTAAACTTTACAAAGCAGGGCTCTGGGTGGCTCAGTGGCCTACGCGCTGCCACGCCAGCCTGGGGTGCCATGACTCCTTGCCATCAGCAGCCAGAGTCAGAGAGAGCACAACTGGCCTGGGTGGGTAGATGGCGCTCTCTTCCTTCATCACTTTCAAGCATAGCACAGACGTCTGTTAGCTAGTGTGGCTGCTTCACTACAGCATCTCTAGAACATCTGAGATGCTACCACCCTTCACCCACTGTCACAATCATATCAGAACATTATGACCACCCCGGTTTGGAATGAGCTCGACCCAGGACATCACAGATGCTACGTGACAGAGGGTTTGCTGCAGGTATAAATAGGTGAGCACACCAGTCAGTTGTAGCACAGTGCAGAACCATCATTATAGGCAAATGATGCGATCTGACTGATGTCCAAAAGGGCATGATAACAGGGCACTGGGCAAAGGGTGGTAACATCTCGGCAACTGCTAACTTTATGTGATGTTCTAGAGCTGAAGGAGAATGGGGTAATAATGGACCTATAATTATTAAAGCCTTAATAACTGACCAGCCCTCATTTATATCCTTACTCGTGTTCTAGGACAGTGAATCATTTGGGTACCAAAGGGACCTCATTTAATGAGGCCACAAACTTGCGCACTGGGCTGCCTGATTGTAAATCACGGCCAGCTTTCTCTCCTTCTGTATGAGCTCATCCTGACCACGTCCAGAGGTTTACACAGTGACTCCTGCTGCCTGTCTTGTTAATTAAACATGTCCAGTGGCAGTGTTCTTTAAATGAGACTCTATGAAGGAGATAAGATAGAGCACCTTCTTCCTTATCCTCTGGGGGAATGTCTGCCACAATATCGTCCACAGTGTCTGGGATGGTGTTGCACTGCTCTCCCTGTGGGTCAGAGGAACACAGAAGAACATTACAGCGCATGAGAGCTTCCACCACTGGCTGTCTGATCACTATCTAGCTGAAAGCTGTAAACAAAAGCAGATCCGTGTGGGAAAGTGACTGTGAACTGGCACCGGGCTAAAGGTTTCTGTGTTCCCGCACTTCCCAAAGCTCCGGGACGAGCCTCGTCCCAGTCGACAGGCAGAAATGGAACATCTGTATTCTGGGAGATAACAGTAAGTGCTCTAATGCCTCTGCTGGGGACAGGGAGGTCTATTGGCCTTTTGCAGGATATCTGACAGAAAGGCTGGAAAGAGAAAAGTAACCAAAACCCAGGGAGGCCTAATTGAATCTTTTGTACTGTCTGATTCGTGAGTCATCCCCACATGATTTAAGATGCTTTTGTTATGTTCGGCGGTTTAGTTTTCTCGAACAAATGAAGTGTGCGTGACTCAGCAGTTCCAGTGAAGTCCGTCTCCTCGTAACAGAGTACAGCTGCTCGGGCGAACAATCACAGCACATCAGCCGCTGCTTTAGCAATCACGCAGAAGAGCATGGGACGGATCACGAAGGCGCAGTCTGAGGAAAGAGCTCTTATTTTGCAATGGTTGGGTTGAAAAATCCAGTTCACACTTACACCAGATCTAGCCGCTTAGCCGAGTCAAGGCAAGTTTGCCGTCCAATTTCAGCCTCAAACCCAGACTGAAGACCCTCCTCTTCTGAGAGTACTTGGGTGAAGAGTAGAGTATTATGGTCTCTATATTGAGTCTAAACTTAAATTTTAGTCTATTTAAACTAGCTGAGGTTTCTTGGGTGAACAGTGAAGCACTTTTGTAAGTCACTCCAGATAAGAGCATCTGCTAAATACCGTAAATGTAAATGTAAATGTTTTCTGAAAAAGATTTGTCCTCTCACTGCATTTCCAGGTAGTTCAGACTGCTGAGATCATGGGATGCCTTGTGCTGAGTGCTACTACACAATTTTGGCCCCCAATCTTCCTCTCGCAGGCATGTTTCTGAGATCTGAAAGTCTGAGAGCTGTCGCAGACGTCCTGGTATTTTCGAACATGTTTGAAATTACTGGTGATTAAATGTGGACTACATGTTCCTCCATAACACGCAGCAGGAGCAACAACAAACCCACAATGAGCAGCAGCCAATGGAAGCACGGTTTTGGTACAAGCAACCAAAGCAATAACAAATATGGCCAAAAGGATCAAAGAGGGCTTTTGGAGAAAATCAGCAGGAATACAGACAGAGGCTGCATGCTCAGTGCTGCTATGGTTAAATAAATAAATAAAAAAACACTGAACATGTCTTGAGTGATCGACTACATCACACACAAACGTATCTCCATTTTTATTTGAATTCTTTACTTATTGATTTATTTTTGTTGATGACAAGCAAGCCAAAAGTACCTACCGAAGTAGAGTGTTGTTAAATATAGCATCAAAACAAAAAACAAACAAACATGGAACCAACATACAGCCCTTGTTACACCACAGCCTTAGACAGGGATGGATGAAGGAAAGAAGGGATGGATGAAGGGAGGCAGGGATGGATGGATGAAGGGAAGGAGGGAGGGATGGATGAAGGGAAGAAGGGAGGGATGGATGAAGGGAAGGAGGGAGGGATGGATGGGTGGATGAAGGGAGGGAGGGATGGATAAAGGAGGGATGGATGGATGAAGGGAGGGAGGGAGGGATGGATGGATGAAGGAAGGGAGGGATGGATGAATTGATGAAGGGAGGGATGGATGGATGGATGGATGAAGGGAGGGATGGATGAAGGGATGGATGGATGGATAAAGGGAGGGAGGGATGGATGGATGGATGAAGGGAAGGATGGATGAAGGGAGGGATTGATGGATGCATGAAGGCCGAGAGGGATGGGTGGATGGATGAAAGGAGGGATGGATGGATGCACTAAGGGAGGGAGGGATGGATGAATGGATGGATGAAGGGAGAGATAGATGGATGAAAGAAGGGAGGGATGCATGAAGGGAGGAAGGGATGGATGGATGAATGGATGGATGGACTTCCACTGACTTCCACTGAAAGTTAAGAAGGTGCTTTCCTTCGTGAGTAAAGTTACTATGTCTATATATAGGAAGATACATATTTAAGGCAGTCATAAATAAATGTACAAGCTTCTAGTGGCATGTTGAAGCCCGGATGTGCTCTTCTGCTGCCTGCTGAGGGTGGCTGGTATAAAAGGTCACACTGAGTGCACAAGTGAGCGCACCATCGGCTGAGCACTGCAGAAACGGACTGGTTCTAAAATGTGCTTCACTAAAACAACACCTTAACTACAAGCAGAGCTGCTGGAGACGTGCTCACAGCCCTGGTTGGCCTGGTAAAATCACGGTGTTGCATGCTGCTGTAGCCCAGCAACGTACGCACCTTTCTGGCGATCCTCTCCACCACAACTCGGGCCAGGGGCATGATTGCACCACCATGGGGGTTGTAGAAAGGACTCTGGGGATGGTCCAGGCTGGTGAGGGGCCGGATCCTCTCTTGGGGGTTGGTGGGCTTGTTGGGAGACTGAAAGAAGGGAGAAAAGAGGGAGACGAGAAAGAGAGAGAGAGAGAGAGAGAGAGAGAGAGAGAGAGAGAGAGAGAGATTCACTGTTAGAAGCCATCTGTCAGGGGCTCCCACCTTTCATCTCCATCTGCATCCTTCAGTCTCTCTGTAATATTCCCTCTCTGGGTGATTTATAGCAGTGTTTTCTGTCGGGCCGCTCTGAGAGGCACCTGCCCACTCGCCTCGTTCCGCACTAACAGCTTCACAGAGGCACCGAAAGCAAACACCAACTGTTCCTCTCCGCTAAAGTTTCTGGCAACTTTCAAAAATGAGTCGCTGCTGTTTCGTGGGGGTAACATTACCAATGTAAAGGAAACTCTGCACCTGTTCTTGGTGACCAGCAGGGGGCAGTGTGAGGAATTTCTGACTGAGGTCCAGAGAGCACATATTTACTCTGTAGAGGCTTAAAACATTCTGGTATGAAGCCACTTGTGTAAATACCACATAATCATCTACATATGAGGAAAACACTGCAACTCCCTCACTCCCTCACTCACTCACTCCCTCACTCCATCACTCCCTCACTCACTCACTCCCTCACTCCCTCACTCCATCACTCCCTCACTCCATCACTCACTCATTCCATCACTCCATCACTCCCTCACTCACTCACTCCCTCACTCCATCACTCCCTCACTCCCTCACTCCATCACTCACTCATTCCATCACTCCATCACTCCACCACTCACTCACTCCATCACTTACTCACTCCCTCACTCCATCACTCACTCATTCCATCACTCCATCACTTCATCACTCACTCATTCCATCACTCCATCACTTCATCACTCACTCATTCCATCACTCCACCACTCACTCACTCCATCACTTACTCACTCCATCACTCCATCACTCACTCATTCCATCACTCCATCACTCCCTCACTCACTCATTCCATCACTCCCTCATTCCATCACTCACTCATTCCATCACTCCATCACTCCCTCACTCCATCACATCATCACTCCATCACTCCCTCACTCACTCACTCCATCACTTACTCACTCCATCACTCCCTCACTCCATCACTTACTCACTCCATTACTCCATCACTCCCTCACTCCATCACTCACTCATTCCATCACTACATCACTCCCTCACTCTCTCACTCACTCATTCCTCCACTCCATCACTCACTCATTCCATCACTCCCTCACTCCCTCACTCCATCACTCCCTCACACCCTCATTCCCTCTTAATCTCACGTTTTCCTGCCCTCACTCACCCATTCATTCCCTCATGCCCTCACTCATACTGTCATCATTTCATTCACTCATTTACTTATTCCCTTATTCAGTTCCTCACTTTCTCCCTCCCTCCCTCTCTAACTTTCTTATTTATCACCCTTCCTCACTCATCCCCTTCTTGGGCAAGTCATTCCCTCACTTATTCCCTACTTCCCTTACTCATGCACTTATTCCCTCGTTTACTCCTTTCTTTACATGCCTGTTTTCTTACACACTCACCCCTCTGTTGGCTCAGGTATTCACTAATTTGTTCCCTCACTCTGTTCCTCATTCATGTGCTACTCCTCTCACTCAGTCACTCATAATTCTTGCATCTTCCGTTCGTCACTCCTTCATTCCCTCATGCCTTTATTTCTTCCACTGTCACTCCCTTCCTCACTTCCTCCTTCCTTCACTCACTTTTTAATTGCCCCTCACTCACTTCCTTCTTGGCTCAACTGTTCACTCACTCACTAACTCTTTTTTTCTTACTGCTCACTCCTTCATTCCCTCATTTGACCCTCTCTTCATTTCCTCTCCTTTTATCACTTATTCATTACTTCCTTCACTCACTCACTTGTTTACTCTTTTTCTTCCTTCTTCATGCCCTCATACCCTCTCTTGCTTATTCCCTTATTCCCACCCTCACTTCCTTCTTCCCTTACTTGTAATTGTCCCTCCCTCACTCACTCTCTTCTTGGCTCAACTATTCACTCACTCATTCACTATTTATCTCACTTCTTCCCTCCCTCCCTCACTCACTCCTTCATTTCCTCACTCATTCTGTCATTTCTTCTCTCCCTCCCTCCCTCACTCCTTCCCTCCCTCACTCACTCCTTCATTCCCTCCCTCATTCAGTCATTTCTTCCCTCCCTCACTCACTCTCTTCCTGGCTCAACTGTTCACTCCCTCACTCACTCACTCCCTCACTCGCTCACATATCCCTCCCTCTGTTTGTTGTCCTCCTGCTGTGTGTTGATTCACGAGCAGTAAACAAAAATAAAATGCAAAGCTGTTGAATCGGCGCTACACCAGCACTCCCACACTCCACTCATACACACCATCACAGCCTGCAGTCCTCACAGTCCACACACACACACACACACACACACACACACACACACAAACACACACACACACACACACATACACACACCTCCCTGTCATAATCATAAGTCTGTCTGACTGTGGATAAAAGTGAGTGACAGTTTGCTGTTGTATTTCCTCTCACAGCTCTTTGGACTATGAAACACTAACCTTCAATTAAGAGATGCCAGATTAGCAGCTTCCTCTAAAAGCCTCCGTTTCCATTCATCTCTTCATGCATTTTAAAAACGCATATTTAAAAGGCTCATTCTGATGTTTTGGATTGACCATCATGACAAATATTAATGCAGTTCAGACGAACTTCAGAGCGCAATAACAATGAATTTATTATAGCTATAATTATGAATTATAGTAATATAAACTTAATATAGCTATATATATATATTTATGATAGCTATATAATACATTACTATACATATATATACTAACTAACAAAATCAAGGTAGTCTACCTTCTGGAGTCCTACCTCCAGTCTACCTAGCAAGACTGAATGATTGGTAGACAGTCAATTTATTAGATTGATTGTAGAAAAAAAACATATAATATAATTTCAATTATAGCTCTATGGTAAATGTACTAAATAAAAATATACAGTATAATATATAAAAAATATATTTGTTATAGTATATAACAAACACTACATATATAACAACAATAATATATATATATAAACTAACAAAATAAAGGTATTCTCAGATGAAACAGTAACTTCTACCTGGCAAGGCTGACAGTGATTTCAATTTATATATTTATTAAACAAGACATAAATATGATAAAACAATAATTAAAAAATTATAAATATATATAATATAATATAAATATCAATTTAAAATAAAATGTGTTTTTGTTATCTGCGTAGTTTGTGGTGTATGGGTGTTTGAGTGCTGACCTCATACGTGACCCCACTGTCTGTCCCTGCGTCCCAGGGATGCAGGTCTTTGACCAGTCTCTGCACCCAGCCGCACTCCTGTGTACACAGGTTCTCCCCTGAAAGACCCACGTTCCAGTCAGGGCTTGGACCCAACATGGTCAGGAAAGACATGAGGTGATGCACTCGGTCCACCGAAAACTCTGCAGATGGAGCTGCACGGCTGAGAGAGAGAGAGAGAGAGAAAGAGATAGAGAGTCTACATGTAAAGCACTAAACAATGTTAAGAAAAGGCCACAGTACTGCTGTTACAGTAACACACAATAGTGCCACATTTTGAAGAAAATTAAGTACAAATACATCATTTTTCTCAGTTGCAAGTTATACCTACCTGGTCACTGGTCATTTCCAGAGGTGTTGAGTAACGAATTACAAATACTTTGTTATCTTACTTAAGTAGAAATGTTGGTTATCTATACTTAGTAATTACATTTTACTTCTATTTCTCACATTTTCACCCAATTATCTAAACTTTCTCCTCCTTACATTTTAAAAACAGCCTCGTTCCTCCTATTTCATTTCCCTTTGTTTTCATTCCGGCTCTAAACCCTCTCCAGATAAATCTCTCCATCTAGAAAGTGTGAGTCTGATCGTGGTTGGATGAGAAGTATAAACAGACACCATTCTGACTCCCTATTGGTTTATAAGAGATCCATCACACCTGCACACGTCCTGTCCCTCTCCAGCGAGCTCACAGCAGACGTCTGTAGTCTAGTATGAAGACTGTGTCCGTGGCAGAGACTCAAGAGAGCTGCAGTGAAACGTCCCGACTGAGCCCCACATTTACACTCCAATAAAGCTTATTGATCACACGCCTCTGAAGTCTGACTTTCTGCAGCTTTACAGAACTTCTAGACAACGACTCCTCATATTTTCCTCCATGAAGCTCATGTTAATGCTCAGTAGAGCACAGAGACGCTCCTTTAATAGAGCTGATATTACTGAAATGCTTCATTTTCAATGGGCAGATCTGCAGCTGAAACAGGAGCCTAGTGCAGCCCAACATTTTTAACATCAACATTTTAATAGAACATTCTCCTCATTATGACTTTTTTTTTTTTTAGTAGTGCACTATAGACCCCTGTGGCGCGGCCTAAGCTTTCAGCCATTACTTTTACTTTTCTACTTGAAGTCGTTCTGAAACCAGTACTTTTACACTTTTACTGGAGTAAAAAGCTTCGGTTGATACTTCAGCTTCTATAGAAGTCTTTTAAACCCTCCTATCTCCACTTCTAGTACCATTTCATGATGGGTTGACACATAACAGAATGCAAAGGGACTAAAGCTTTTGTCTACAGAGCTTCTATTGGGAATACTGTCATTGTCACGCAAAACATTCAATGAATGCATCAACAGAAATGCTCTAAAATTACATTTTCCATTAAGGTTTTTTCCCTCTGTTGTAAAGATGCCACTTTAGAGATACAAGGTCTTTGCATAACGGCGACAATGTGTTACTTTTGTACTTTTGTTATGAAAAAAACATCACTGAATACATTTAGGACAGTGTATTTAGTATTCTGACAGCAATACTTTTCAACAATACTATACTTTTTACACCTACAGGAATCTTTAGGACATCCCTTTCCTGTACGGTGCTCCTCAGCACTCAGCAACCGTTATTTTATGTGATGTTTTATAAATATTATTATATATTTTAATAATTCCCTTATATAACGTATTACTTAATCATTTAGATGGACCTTTAATATTCATCCTCTTTAGTTAGGTCACAGTGACGGGGTGTGTGTGTGTGTGGGGGGGTGTTTTCTGTTGGAGATTGCTGTAAGTGTCAGAGAAGCTTCTCTGCAGTTCTGCGAGCGGTCCCGGGGTCGAAAGAGTTGAGCTATGAGATACCAAGCTATCTGAGTGAAGTACCCGTAACCTCTCCTCCGTATAGCCAGCGCGTGCCTCCTCTATACAGCCGTATACAGGTCAGAAGAACCTTTCTCCAACCAGCCGTTTCTTCTCGTTCACCTTTTCAGAGACTACGAGACACAGAAGGACTGATTTCTGTGCTTCAGAAGGACACGGTGACATTAGATAAGGATCAAATCATGTGCTCTTCTTTAAGCCGTGGGAACTGCCAAAGAGGACCCCTCCCCTCACAGCCATGGGAGCTGAACAACATGTTGATTGGACACTGCTGATGCCAGTCATACTGATAGATATGCTTGTAGCGATGTTGGACGAGGACCGTAGCTGTGGTAGCAATGTTGCACGTGGCCTGTAGACGTAGTAACGATTTTGGACCGTAGCTAAATCCGCGGTACAGATGTAGCCTGTAGCCGTAGTAGCCTGTAGCCGTAGTAGCAATTTTGGACGAGGCCTGTAGTCGTTGTAGCGATGTTGGACGAGGACCGTAGCCGTGGTAGCGATGTGGGACGAGGCCCGTAGCCATGGTAGTGATGTTGGACGAGGTAGCAACGTTGGACGAGGCCTGTAGTCACGGTACCAATGTTGGGCGAGGCCCATAGCCGCGGTAATAATTCTGGGCGAGGCCCATAGCCATGGTAGCCATGTTGGACATGGCCCATAGTTGCGGTACCATTGTTGGACGAGGCCCAAAGCCACGGTAGCGATGATATAGTTGTGGCCAAACTAATAATCAGTGCTAGATCCCCACGAAATTAAGCCCTCCTAACGAACAGATCTATAGACCCAAGTTCGGTTAGCTAATTGTGCTAGGAAACCAGACCCAGCCTGGGTTTGAAAGCGCTCCATGCTCCGTGTCTCTGTGGAAAAGCCACCGATACGTCATGTGTTCAGAGCCGTTCAGCCCTGCAGTGGAAAGGCGACCACTGTTAGCTGGGGAAGCAGGTTAGATGAACTAGTGGAATTAAAGCTGATTGCTTTAGCTGTAATTAAAGCTGGTACTTTCCAAATCCCACCGGGGGGCCCGTACCAACCAGGGACCAGCCACGGCAAATGCCTCTGGTGGAACCCGTACTCGCTGAAGGGTTAATAATGCCAGAAACCAAGACAAAGAAAGACGGAAACAAAGAAGAGGATGGGAATTGAGAGAAAAGAGAGAGAGAGAGAGAGAGAGAGAGAGAGAGAGGATTAGAGTGAAATATAAACAGATGTTTGAGGCATGTAATGCGAGCCACTGCTCCGAAGCAGATAAAATTGAAATCTTTTGTCACGTTCTGATCTGATTTAGAAGACAGGGGTCAAGGGGGTAGCTGAATGGGACGGATGTTTACACAAAGCGCGCTCTGCATGTCTCTGATGGGTGGTGTGGCGGCTGATTGTGTGCTATAGTGTAATTTCTACAGAGATAGCGCTCCGTAAGCCAGCACAGATGGTAATTAATCAAGTTAATTGCCCTGATTAGAAGCCATCTCCAAAGCAACTGTTGCCACTACAGCAGTGCAGGCTGAGGCCTGGAATAGGCACTGCTTGACTCTATCGATTAACAACCATAAAATATTCATCATCTGCCTTCTGACTCCCACAGCCAGCACTTCACAAGCCAACGCTTCAAAACGCGAGTGCTCTTCCTTCTCTCTCACACACATGCACACACACACAATGCACTTGTTGTGTGTGTTCATACATACACACACACACACACACTCACACACAGTCATATCAGAATATTATGACCACCTACCTAATAGTGGGAATAACCAGCCTTGGCTTGGATGACACTAGCAAGACGCCATGGTATGGACTGTATCAGGTGAAGAGGTTAGCTGCTCCACAGTGGCAGGTTGGGCCGTTGGGAGACACTCAATGTGCGGGACGTCCATTCTCAGGACACCTTCACTACAGTGGCTCTAGAACATCTCATGCAGTTAGCGGCTTCTGAGGCTCTACCCTCCTTAGCTCACTGTCACGGTCATATCAGAATATTATGACCACCCTTGGTTCGGAATGAACTGGGCCGGGGACGTCACAGATGCCACATGACAGGGTTTGCTGCATGTGTAAGTAAGCGAGCACACCAGATAGCTGTAGCAAAGTGCAAATGATCGTCATGGGTGAAGGAAGAGATCTGACTGACGTCCAAAAGGGCATGATAATGAGGTGGTAGGGTGGTCTCGACATCTCAGAAACCGAAAACTTTGTGGGATGTTCTAGAGCAGCCATAGGAACATTAAGAGCCTCCCAACAGCATAACGGTGCTGCCCCCCACGGCGAGTGGTACAGAGCAAGTGGTAATCGACTCATTTGACTTTTTATTATTCCTTAGTTTTCTCCCTTTCTCTGGGATTTAACGACCCCTAGTGTTTTGGTGCTGAACTGCAGCCAAAAGCAGCTAAAAAAGCACTTTGTAAATAATTAGTAGGTTATTTGTTCTCTGCTGATGGATTTCTGCTGAGGAACGCAGATGGTGAGGTATATCGGTGTGTGGGGAGTCTTCTCCTGGCACAGTTTAGGCCATTAATACCAATCAATCATTGCTTGAATGCCACAGACTATCTGCTATCAACCTATTGCTGACCATGTGCATCCCTGCATGGCCACAGTTACCTCATCTTCTATTGGCTACCTCCAGCTCCAGCATGGTGATGCACCACATCTCGAAGCAAAAGTCATCTCAAACTGGTTTTATGAACAATGGACAATGGGTTCAGTGCTCATCCATGCCATTTCCTAGTCATCGGATGTGAATCCAGTAGTATGTACATATTTGGGAGGTGCTTCTGGTAAATCTGTAGAATCTGCGAGATGCAATCATGGACATGGACCAGAATCTCCAACATTTTCCAGCATGCCACGAAGAACTAAAGCCATTCTGAAAGCAGAGGAAGGTCCTACCCACGGAAATATGCATTACCGAATGTCCTAACAAGGTGGTAAAACAAGCGCACTGCACAGCTGCACACACTCACTCTCACTTTCAGAGCAGATAGGGAAGGTGGCAGTTGTTTGATGGGAATGAACTGGACCTGGTGGCTGTGGATGTAAATCCAGGCTAGTTCACACGCCTGCAAACACAATGAGTGTGCCAAGAGGGGCAGTGTTCCCACACACCGTTCATGCTAGAGCATAACTAACCATGACTGTACCTGAGCATTCCTCCAGAGGCCAGCCCGGAGTTAAAGGGGGGCAGCTGAAGATTCCGGGCTAAGGTGCACCAAAGCCCGACAGCGAGAGGAAATGCATTGCACATCAAAAGCGGAAGCCCTCCCTTTATCTCGGAATAAAACGCCACATAAAATATTAAGCGCCTCATTAACGGACGTGGGGAAACATCCACATGCCCAGCAGGTGCCCTTTGGAAATCTGTTTCCACCTCCCCCAACTCCCCCAACTCCCCCACCACCGAATTTCAGAACCATGGCAGGCAGCGCAACAGCTGTGCTTCACCTGCGACTTTAACACAAACCCCACACACTGTATCTTGTCACTCACTATCCCACCACCTCCACCAGCCTGGGCTGTTCACACAATGCCGGTTGGATCTCCCTGGATTCATGCTGCTGCTGCTGCTGCTGCTACATTCTGACCCCATCAGACCAGGCTGAGTTTCTCCAGTTTTTTGGTGAGCTTGTGCTGAGCCGCTGCAGCCTCAGCTTTCTGTTCTTGGATGACAAAAGTGGAACCCGACGTGGTCTTATGCTGCTCTAGCTCATCCTCCTCAAGATTTGATGTTGTGCTGGGGCTTCTAAGATGCTTTTCAGCTCACCACAGCTGTACAGAGTGACTATTTTTGTATATGGTCACAACACAACATTTAAAGCTTATATATGATATTCTGCACATTTACACTACACATACTGCCGCTTCCGCTTTTCCAAAAACTACCTGGTATCTCCAAAATGTCACCTTTACAAGAACAAAGAAAGTTTTATATTTTAAAAGCAAAATCAGTATAAGTATTTTATTTTAAAACAAAAATAATTTATAAAAAAAACATTAAAAAAAATAATTTTATATAAGTAATTTTTGAGCATTTCTATTGGTCCATTAATCATGAAATTATGACACAATCTATAAAACAACAGCTAGATTCACACTATGTCAAAAAGGTAAAAATGGCATAAATGGAGGTACAAGGTTTTTGCATGACAGCAACGTCTACACTTTTAAAAATACAGATGGCAGGAGGAATAAAAGAGCCAAATTTGTTTTACAGTACCGTTTTTGTAAAAAAACAAGTGTCCAAAACGATCCTTTAACGTCGTAGACCCGTGAAATTGTGACTGTACCACGTCTATTGTGTCTAATCTATACGATATAATATAATATATCTATATAATTCTATATAATATCTCACCATCACTTTACCAGAGGAAGAAAAAAGACTTCAATCTTCAAGACACAATCTACAAAATAACTGCTTTACATTATGTCAAAAAGTAAAAAATGGCATTAATGGAGTTACAAGGTTTTTGCATAACAGCAATGTCTACACTTACAGGTAAGAAAAATACAGGTAAAAAATACAGGTAAATACAGGTCAAAAGAGGGTTCTTTGCCCAATGCCATGAGAATCACTTTTTATTCTGTAAAAAAGACAAAACTATTTTATAGTACCGTTCTTGTGAATGTGTGAAGAACCTTGTTAAAGAACCTCCACAAGTAAAATGTCTAATTTAAACATCTTGCCGTCAAACCTTGCATCTCTAAACTTTAACTATTTAATAAAAAATAATTATCAATGGAGTCAATATAAAATGATTTTGGAGCATTTCTATTGGTCCATTTACCATGACATTTGCACAAATATTTATTTTTGACATGATGTTAAAAAGAAAAAAATGGAGATACAAGGTTAGTGCATGACAGCAATGTCTACAATTTTAAAACACAGATCGAAAAAGGGATAAAGGAAACCCTTTTTTTAGAGTACTGTTTTTGTAATGAACCAAGTTTCCAAAAAGATTCTTTAAAGTTGTAGAACCATTAAATTGCAGCACATGGTTTTTGCATGACAGCAACGTCTACACTTTTAAAAATACAGGTCAAAAGAGGGTTATCTGCCATAATGCCATGAAAGAGCCACTTTTTGTTCCGTAAAAAATACAAATCTTTTTTACAGTACCATTTTTGTAAATGTGTAAAGAACCAAGTTTCCAGAAAGATCCTTTAATGGTGTAGAAATGTGAAATTGCGACTGTCCCACGTCTTTAGTGTCTAATCTCAATATCTTACCGTCACTTTACAGGAGGATTTAATGGAAGTCATTGTGGAGCATTTCTATTGGTCCATTCATCATGAAATTATGACACAATATTCAAAACTAATTTTGGCTAAACAGTGACATATATATATATATATATATATATATATATATATATATATATATATATATATACAATATACAGTATACAGTATGTTGAAAGTCAGCTGTTTATTTCTATCTACATCTAATAAACTCTGTGTTGTTAAGGAATGACCATGGACCTTTCCATGCTGGCTGAAGATGGATAAATGTGATACTGTGATTTAAGGATTCGTGGCTGACTGCTGAGGTAAGAGCTGAAGGCGCTTGAGGCGCTGTGTGACAGCAGAACCGAGAAAGGAAAGGACACTGGGCATACTCACATGTTGAGAGGCTGCCAGGCAGGCCACTGAGCTTTAGTCTTGATAACTGTCATAACGTCATCACCCTGAGAGAGCGAGAGAGAGCGAGAGAGCGAGAGAGCGAGAGAAAGAGAGCGAGAGAGAGAGAGAGAGAGAGAGAGAAAGAGAAGAGAGGCTATATTTAATCATCAGGGGGTGTTTAAGATTCGCATATCTGTGGCAGGAAAGCGAGATAAGTCCACCGTGCTCAACAGCAGCGGACAGCAGCAGACATTAAGCTACAGGCACACACAGCTGTCAAGCTCAGTGTGTGTGACATGTGCTTTTCTGCCCAAGGACTGGATGTTCCAATGACAGGACTGAGCTGGAGAAAAGCAAAATGGGAACAACGGTACGAACATTTCACCAAAACCAGTCACAGCTTTCAGTAATATCACAGTACTGTGCAAAAGGTACACAGCAAATAATACGACAAATAGGACTGATGGACCCTGGAGCAGTATCTCCACTGGGTTTAATAGTCAGACACTTTTATAGTTGGTTTATTGATATGAATACGAAACTATTGGCAATATTAAAAGGACTTGCTGGTGAACATGTGCTGTCCTGGTGTGTGCTTTGTGTCTTGGTGAAGACTGTAGAAAAAAAACAACACTGATTTCATATGGCTCCTTTAATTCATCTTTAACCCCTTAATGCAAGGCCCATTAACTAAGCTGTACTACTCTGTACACACTGGTGGGGCGATTCTCTGGTCATAGACGTTTGCAATAACACCTTTGGCCCACCGGCTGGCAATTGGCTGCTTAAGGGGTTCAAGGCTTGTCCCGAATGCTCAGGTCCGCATCTGGGACTGATTCGGGGCTCATTTTGGGGGCAGGGCCTTATTATCACTGGTTTGCTTCCACACAGAAGAGTTACATTTGAACCGTGGAGCAATTATGCAATTTCAAACTGCATTTTTTTGCAGCATTTCTTTGCAGTTCTTTCATTTATTGATTTTCCTTATTAACACCCAAAGATTCTGACATTCTGACATGGCGTGTGCTTGCTTTTTTACATGGGTTTCATCTTTAGCTTGTAAGGTAGGCTGGTTTTTAAATATACTTTTAACTAGATTCTGCTAATACTCTTGTCTTAGGGTTAACATAGAAGCTTGGTGCTCATTAGTTGAGGTTCCTGCTTCTTGGCTTCCTGTAGCTGCTGTAACCCGCATCAGATTCAAAACCTCTGTACTTGATGGCGATGGTCAAAAGCCGGTCCTCACCAAGAGCCCTTCGAGCTTCAAGTACGGCTCGGCTCGACCCGCCTTCCTTTAAGATCCATGAAAGACGAGCGTCCAGACATTTTTCTGTCCTGCTCCGAAGTGGTGGAACGAACTTCCCCTGGGAGTCCAACGCTCGCTGTCTTCAAACCCAGACTGAAGACCCTCCTCTCCTTACTGACTTGTCTTTAGTAGAGTCTAAGCTTAGAGGTATTTTTGAATTGTAGTCTATTTAAACTAGCTGAGGTTCTTCTTGGGTAAATAGCAAAGCACTTTTGTAAGTCGCTCTGGATAAGAGCTAAATGCCTTAAATGTAAATGTAAATGACCTTCTAATTCGGGATTTGTTCAGTTTACGAGACCACTCAGATCCATCATTATAAGAGCAGGGCTGTGAACAATCCCGTGCTTTATAAAACATCATGAATCTGACCTAGGCGTTTTGTTTTGAGCTTTTTAAAGACTTTTATCTCCCGCAACAAATTTATAAAAGTTCAGTTTGGAAAGTATTCGGCAGATCTTGGCCAATGAGGCCCAGTGTCTTTACTGAGGAGCCCTCACAGAAGTGTGGGCTTACTTCCACTGTGAGCTTTTAAACTGATGGTAACTGTACACAGGTATTGGAACTATTCAACCTTGAAATAGGGTGATTATCACTGGGTTTCACGCAGTGCTATATTATTAAAACAATAAGGGGCCAATCACTAGTCAGAAAACAACTCATTATGGTCATTAGGGTTATATAATATGTCCGTGATGCAGCGGAAAAGCAGCCTTTTAACACACTGAATAAAATAGCAGGGTGATAAAAAAAGAGAAGAACTGGTTTTGTGAGTGTGTTAGTGTGTGTGTGTGTGTGTGAGTGTGTGTGTGTGTGTGTGTGTGTTTGTTACTCTGACCTCAGTTTGGTTTTGCCTAAATGCAGCTTTCTAAAGTTGTGTGAACTGGATGGGAATACTCTGAGACAGGCCCACGTCACCATGACCCAGAACAGACTCTCCACTCCACCGGCTATGCTCTTGTCACACACACACACACATACACACACACACACACACACAGTAGTGATGCATGAAAGAGTGTATGTGGAATGTCTGTGGTTGGCCCTTGAGACGTCTGATCAGTCTGACATCTAAAATCAGAGAGACGAAACTGAAGTAGGCAGTGTTTCCTCAGTGAGAGCCACGTTCACATCACAATATGAGATTATATAAAAACTAGCATAGAGAGGGTTTGAGAATGACCAAATATTACCTACTGTATGGTATATAGTACGCTAATGGTGGGGAGATATCTATGTTTGTCATGGTAGGGATGCAACAGTACAATGCATTAATACAGTACTGTATGATATTGCATGGTATTGTATTTTAGTAAAGTTGCAAATCAAGACACTACTACATCATACTGAATACAGAACACAGCACAAATACATGTAACACAAAAAAGACCAATCATAGGAAACCTGCCGACAACCAACACCGATCCGACCCAGGGCCAAACCAGGCGTATTTTAATGGATCAGGCATTGGCTAATTTGATCCCATTCCAGTTCCGACATCTTTGTTTGAACCACGGCAGCACCCAGCCGGCTGCAGCAGCAGCAGTGCGGACCTTCTCAGAAGGTAAATAAAGGAGTTGAGGTTCTGCAGTGTGGAGCTATTTTACAGTGGAACCTGAAAACAGACCATAATATCTGACCCTTTATATAAAACTCTCACTGAAATGCTCTGTTTTACCAGCGGGAGAACCGGACAACCGCTCGCCTTTCTCTGTTTATACACCAGAAAACCGAGTGGAGGCTAACGCTAATGCTAACACACACACACACTATAGAAACCCAAATCACACACAACACATTCACCCACTATAAACCAGTTATTACACACCAGTAGACCAACAACCACAAATACCAGTCCATCACAAATACTTGAAGTGATTAGACTGCAGTGTTGTAAAGGAGCTGGGAGCTGATTGGTCAGGGAGGAGAGTCAGACTGGATTAGAAGATATTAAACACTATAAAACATCATTTTAAGAAAAGTCTCGACTAAACTAAATCAGTCAGTCCAGAAGGTCTGATTATAGAAACTGAGACTGAAAATAAAGGATTTTACTGATCTGATTAATCAGCAGCTCGTCTGATCTGAACTATGGGGCTGGATTATTGATACTCAGCATTAAGGGACTTGAATCAGATTGTGGGGTAGTCAGATAGGGGTAGTCCTTTCAACTACCCCTATATGAAAACTAGACATCACAGTGCAAAACGTTCTACAGGAGGACACCATGTGGCAGAACACCAACAACATCATCATAACTTAGGCCAGTAATGCAAGAGCTGCTTCATGGAGAATGACTTTCTCACCCCCGAAAGCAGGTCTCACACTCTAATCAGCTCTCTGGAGAGCTCAATCTCCAGCTCCCGCCATTCGGATGACCAATTAACAGCTGCCTCATAGTAATTAAGCAATCAATCTGTTAATTGGCTAAATTGATGAATACGTTTGGCTGTGGCAGATGGTCTTGCACATGCATGAAGATATTCATTTACAGAGTGATATCACACTTTCCAACAGCAATTCTATACTTTACTGTTATACACACTGCACTGAAGCCCTGCACTAAGCTAAACTACACCAAAACACACAGTGAACAGTATGAGTCAAGCATTATCACTAACTGATCACCACAAGTGGGGGTTTATAGTTCTCTTATTCAAGCAGTCAAAAAGTATAGCTAAGCCAAATGGACGAAAGTATTTAATGGCCTTGATTCAGAAGAAAACATGTATGAGCAGGTGTCCCAATACTGTCCAGGGAAGAAGGCTTTCTACTATTGGTCTAAATGTTGGAAGACCGCCCCACCTCATCATCCTCAACTCCCTAACTCATCCCAGAATTACTGGATGGAGCACCATCAACCATCATTTCAGAGAACACAGTTCTTCCACTGCTCCACAGCTCAATGCTGGGGGGCTTTGTTCCCCTCCAGCCTACACCATTAGGCACCATTGCATGGTGGCAATAGGTTCATGTTTGTTTGTTGATCTGCTCCAGTGAGTCCTATTCTATTGGCAGTACTTCTAAGTACTAAGGGCTAGACAGGCTGTGTTTGTGCATGTGTGCATCTGTGTCAGCAATGGCTGCAAAATAGCTAAATGCGTTTTTTAAGAAGGGGTGTCCACAAACTTTTGGACATCAAGCAATGGAGGGGTGGGTTGAGGGGTGAGGAAGCTGAGGTGGGACGGTCATGGCAGCACAATCTCCACTCTTAACACCAACCATCACATCAGGAAAGCAGCTCATTTAGATCATTTTAGGAAGATAACGCTGGGCTGATAAGGCAAAGAGGAGCATCTATACAACAGTGACACACACTCCTAGCTGCCTTACACTCCTGACATTTGCAGTCCCACAATCCTAACAGAGTCCCACACACTTGCAGGAATCCACAGAGCATGTGTCACGTTTTTAAAGGCCTTCAACTGTTCCCACTGTTGTTAACACTAGGCCGTCCACTGTGGTAAGTACCAAACCAGTAAGTTTAACTGTCGGGTCCCTAGAGACGAGGTTGTTGTTGTAAAAAGAGAACAGCAGAGGGAACAGTGCAAATCCCAGGGGAGTGCTGGTGCTCAGATTGATGGAACCCGGAGAGCTTCGCCAAACTCATTGTTTCCTGTTTGTCAGGAAGCTGGTGATCCGCTGCCGTACAGTTTTGAGGTGGGATAGTTAAATCTGTGGGGAATTCATATGTAATGTTGAGCAGGGGTCTACAAATAGTATCTCCACATTTCTTCAAGAACGGACCAGTAGAAGACCTTCAACCTTCCGCAAATGTACAATTGTGAAGATACAAGGTTATCTTACAGCAGAGCCATTCTGTAAGCTGAAGTTCTGCAAAAGCAGAATAGAGGCCCATGGAGGGTCCGGTCTGTACAGCAAACCGACGGTTCTGAAATAATGGATGACTCACTCTCCAATCAGTTGAACTAGTCTAATGCCCTGAGCGAGAGACAGGTTACACAGGTCAGCACAGGATCTGTCCATTGAATAATGGACTGTAGTGGGACATACTTGGTTTTCTTGCTTCTCAGTGGTCTTGGAGCTCCAGACTAGTTCAGAAATGTGCATTTGTAGGATTTGGAGAGGGAGGTGGAGATTAAGGCCTAGCCATGGACCCTTTATTTAGATCCCTATAAATAATCATATAAGAGACCCATTTATGGCCATAATATACCATCTATAGATTAGTTATTAAAGAACTGGTGGAACTCTCAGCTCTCATTTAATGAGAGCCCATGTGACCTAGAGCACCGTGTGAGGAGCCCTTAACCTGAAAAATCAAGTCCACCAATCCAAATCCACCAATTAAAGAGAAGAGGCAGATGACGGACACACAAATCCCCCAGTTAGACACAGCGAACGGCAGGAGACAGGTTTCTCAACCCTTATTCACAGTCTTGTAACTCCGTATGTTAGTCACGTAAGATCCGCCGATTTAGATGCACAAGCTGAACACGCTTGGAGGAGAACACTAACTGCCTATGGTGCTCCATTGGCTAAAAGGCACCTGCTTTGGCTTCTGAGAGCCCGCATCACCTGATTTTATCAGAAAAGCAATCATCAGACATGGCTTTAACTGAGATTTATTGACTTCTTGTCTGGTCGGACGACGAGAAGCAGCTGTAGATGTCAATTCCCTGTGTTTCAGCTCTGCAGTGAAGCTGATGTAGTTTGTCTGGGTGCACTGCAGAATGAAGGGCTTTCTGCGTGGACAGAGCGCTGCGGTAGTGAACTGGCCCTGCTGTACTTTTCCTTATTTCCATTCTACTCCGCAAATAAGCATTTTTTCCTCACAGGGACCAGCAAAATGTCCCCAAAATGTCCCCAAAATGTCAGACTGTTCATCGTTTCCTATCGTTGTGGGGACATCTGGTAAACGCACAGCGCAGCACGTACAGACCGAGACCTAGACCTAGACACACACTCAGCGGTTTTCATGATGATGAAGGTTAGCCAGTTTCCGGCGCCCGCTGCAAAAAAAAAAGTGAGACAAAAGTGTTGGGTTGATGTTCGACTGTTGCTCCTGCAGCATCACCTCCAGCCTGCTGCACTGCGAGCCTTTTCATCTCTCCACAGCCTCCAATCCAGCTCCCTGCACCCCGGGGCAGATCTGCTGCAGTCTGTTCTCCTCTCCTCTCTTCTCTCGCTAACAACAAAGTTTTGACAAGAAATCTCTCTCTCCCTCACTGCTGCTGCTGTCTCGCTCAAATAGGCACACACACACACACATACACACACACACACACACACACACACATACACAAAAACACCTCAGTACTGTACACCATCCAAGCCAATTTGATTTATGTGCAGGTCATAATCTTTACTAATGTACAGACACACATACACACACACATACATTGGTATAAATCAGCCATAACATTAATAACATCTGTCTAATATTAAATAGGTCCCCTCTGTGCTGTCCAACAGCTCTGACCCGTTGAGACATGGACTCCACAAGACCTCTGAAGACCTCTATCAGGCACCAGTCCTGCAAGTCGTGAGGTGGAGCCTCCATGGGTCACATCAAAAAGCCTTAGCTGCCCATTGTCCTCGTCACCGGTGCCTTGGTTGCCTTAGGTATGTACTGACCACTTTATGAGAGATCTGGCAGCTTGGCCATTTTTCCTGCCTTTAACACCAACATCACCTTCAAGAACTGACTGCCTTGACAGACGCCACTGCTTTTCACTTCACCTGGCAGTGGTGCTAATGTTATGGCTGATCTGAAAACCCATGATTCTAATGATCAGGCCTAAAATGAAGATTTTGGGCCTGATAAACTCATGAGGTCTGCTCTCCATTAGAGAGATAAATGGATGAGCTTGTCCAGAAGAAGAGCCGATTCATCACTCTGGCAAATTCTGTTCTCCATTCCAACGAACATGAAGAACCGCAGAATCCGAACAGTGTAACTGTAATGCTGCCTGTACATAATATAATAATCATATATCAATATATGTATTTTAAAGAATAGGAGTTAGAAGAGAGCTCAGCTGGTGATTATATGGTAATTATATGAACATCTGGAAAGATAAGCTCTATCCGACAAGACTCTATAACTCTATACCAATCTAGATTATGGTAAGAAACCCAATACATGAAGATAGCAAAATCCTGCACCTACCAAACGGGTTACATGTACATGAGAAGATCCTACACCTAGTTATTAAGATCGATATGGACATTTCTGAGCTGATCAGCAACACTCCTACACCAACCGGTTAAGACTACACATAACCTTCCCTTCGCCCGCTACATCGCAAGCTCTTCACAAGGGTCATCAGGTTTCACTGAACCCCCCTAAAAGAAAAGCTCCAGAAAGCTCAACAGTGAAGTCTGGCGTCCCAGACGCACTACCCTCCAAACTCACTTCATCATTTGACGCCATAATTCCAAAATAACCCATAATCATTTCCCCGAATCTCATAAACATTACGACCTGAGCTCAGCACACACTGAATGTAATTAACGGCCTGGGTCAGTCCAGCTGTGTAGAATCTGAAAATGACACCAGTTTCTTCACAGGTTTCTGCTCCTTCCTGCATGACCATGTTTTACACTTCACAGCCAAACAGTCTGGGGTGACCCAGGCTGACCTGGACAGGTGGGACAGAGATGGGAGGGAGAGGTGGAGGAGAGGAGGTGGAGGACGAGGAGGAGGAGGAAGAGTGTGAGTGTGGCAGACAGTGTTCAGCTGCTGTCAAAGGATCAGCCAAGAAACACCAGCGGAAAGGTCACACACACCTTTCCAATGCTGCTGCATTCATATAGTCACACACACACACACACACACACACACACACACACACACCTTTTTAACATTGCTGCCGTCACACAAGCGCACCTACACACATCTAGAAGTCTAGGCAAAAAGTCTGGCCACCCCTTTATTCATACCTAGTGCAAATAAGTACTCCTCCTTTACACAGTACACATGTATGGATTACCAATATTTATTTTATGCAGAAAAAAACATTATTTGGACATTATTATTTGGACATGATTAAGGGTGTAAATAATGCATGTGTGCCTTGGTTTAAAATGTGTCTTTGTATATAATATTATAATATTAATTTATTATTTTCTTGGCTATAATCCACTATGTGTTTTTCTCCCTAATGTTCTCCAAGCATACGGCTCCTCCGATAAATGTGACGTTAGCCACCATCTCTGTTAAAAATAAAGGTCTCACAAAAGGTTATCTGTGGCATCTTACAGAACAGTGGTCCCATACCTTGCCCCCCCCCCCCCCCCACACACACACACCCCACCCCCACTAAAAATATAGTTAAAGTACAATACCGTAAGTGCACAGTTAAAACCCGTACAAGTGTTTTAAATGGACCCTGAGGGAAAATATACAACTCAAGGAAAATGTAGGGTATTTAAGATACGGGCCTTAGCACTAAGGATATGAGCGTCACTCGACAGGGATCACGGTTCAAGTGCTTGGTGTGAGCTATAAGATTAAATACGGTCATTTCACAAAGTTCATGTGCCGCCTGGCAATCATAACTGTTAGCCGTTGGATTTGAATGGTATCGTGGGAACTGTAGTACTTCACAAGTATCTTTACATTTAATTAAGTAATTAATTAATGTATTTATTTATACATTTTTTGCCAATTATACTTGCACAACCTCCTGCCGCCTCTTTTTCAACTGCCGCCGATGCAGCATCACCGGGTAATAAATGCGCTCATAGGAAGGCACCCGGTACCCAGTTCTGATGGATTGGCTAGCAGAAACCCGTGCTGGCCAGCATCACACTCAGGAGCAAGGCCTGTTGTGCTCTCTAGGGCTCCGACTGCTGATGGCAGGCAGCATGACCTGAGTTGGAGCAGCGATCCTCGAGTCATAGTGGCAGCGCCTTCGGTGGTCTGCTGGACCACTCTGAGCCCCGGGTTCTTCTATGTGGTAATTCAGAGCTGAAGCAAAGACATGAACTGAATCTTTGTGAGATTTGAGATTTCGTAATTCACAGAGTCGTTTCGTAAAGGAATGATAATTGAATTAAATCAATGTAAGGTCAGACACACACACACACACGCACACACATAGATGAATACATTGTATAATCAGAGTGATACTCGAGGGATGTGCTCGATTTCCTGGAAATGTCCTTCACACAGCGATGCGGTCAGACAGCAACTGTTCAGCGCTGCCGGACATCAGCACCTCTTCAGTTGCAGCCACAACACAAAAGCCTTCCCTTCCATCTGCAGGGCTGCTGGCAGGGTGTCCACTTCTTTTACTATAACTGCTGTATCCACACACACACACACACACACACTCACACACACATGCACAATGACCTCACACACACACTCATTCAGTGACACACTCCTCACAATCCGCTCCCAGTCTTTTATTGTTGTGGCTTGTGGAGTTATCTTTTTAATATTGTGTGAACTTGACCCTGCCTCTCCTCCTCCTGCATCTGCAGAGTGACCGCAGGCTCGGGCAGAGTCAGGCAGACTCCACGGCGGCTCTAATTGATTTGATTTAAGGGGAAACTGTCAGTCAGGGCCGGCCACTGGACTCGGAGCAGGAAGCTAGCTAACGAGGGAGCTTCTCTTATTCAGCACACACACTGGGGTTTGATCTTTACATACACATACACACCTTTGAACTATATTTTTCTCCTTTTAGTCATCGGTCAACAATGAAACCCCAATTCTGACCCATGAAAACACACCCCTTCTCTGAAAATGCCCGGCAGGCATTTTGGGGTTTTAGTGAGGAAGCCGGAACTTCCAGGATTTCCTGTTAAGATTATTGCTAGAGCATCATGGGCAATCATTAAAAAGGTATGAAGAACCCAGAGAGAACCCAAAAGAACAGCAGAAGACTCTACAAACTGCAAAAGCCTCCATGGGTCCTCTATAAGGAATAGAACCGAACTAGAATGGCCTTCAAGGAAGGGTCCTAGCTAGAACTTTTCTATTATGTGGAGCATGTGACCTACAGAACACTCGACCGTCTGCACAAACTACCCATGTTCCAATCCGGCTATTTAACCCCCTGAGTCTCCTGGTGCTGAGTATCAGCTAAAACCGAACCCGATCAGATCTGGTCTGTGTGTGTATAAATATATAATCCAGCCCCACAGTTCAGATCAGACGATTAATCAGTTCAGTAAAATCCTTTATTTTCAGTATCGGTTTCTATAATCAGACATTCTGGACCGACTGATTTGGTTTAGTCGAGATTTCGACTAAAATGATGTTTTATAGTGTTTAATATCTTCTAATCCAGTCTGACTCTCCTCCCTGACCAATCAGCTCCCAGCTCCTTCACAACACTGCAGTCTAATCACTTTGCCACTGCATGAGCAGTCCAGCTTCTCCATGGGAAAGAACGACTGGCTGCCAGAAAAGCAGCAGTAGTAGCAAGGTCCCAAATGTACAGCCAAAATGTACACTGACTCCAGTGTGGCTGACCATGAAAAACAAGCATTCAGCCAGATGTTCAGCCTTTAACCACAAACCATAAAACGGGAACTACGTTTAAGAGTAACAACCAAGGGGCTCAGAGTGGTCTATAGAGGCAGAGGATCGCAGGTTTGAATCCTGCTTGCCATCAGCAGCCAGAGTCAGAGAGAGCACAAGTGGCCTTGCTCTCTCAGGGGTGGGTTAATGGAGCTCCTAGAACGATGTGGCTGACATGTCAAAGGGGGGGGGGGGGGGGGGGGGGCTTTCAAATTTAGGAAGAAAATGGAGTAAATGGAGTAACAAGCAAGAGCTCCAGTGGTCATGCCAAAGACTAACCGAGGTAAGCAGACCAAACCCCATGCAATCTGTGCAATCCATGCCATCATCATGCTCCTATTTGCTCCTATTTCTGAACTGTTGCACTACATTCCCACAAGCATTGCAATGGGAAGATCATTTTACCGTCAGTGAAAGCTCTACATGCTTTATCATCGTGCGGCGGATGCCTTAGGGAAGCTGAGCTGAAGCGGAAGAGGGGTAAACAGTGATGCCGTAATGATGGAGAATGAGCAGAAACCTTCCAAATCAAGGAGGCCGTGGATCTGCTCTCCAGAAACCAAACAAAGTTAGACTAAACAAGTCCGAAAAATCGCTTTTTCCTTTGCGCAAGACAAATTCCCTTCGCTACAGACGCTGTCGGCTGGAAGCTTTATGACACTGATCAGACACTACTACAGTCTACAGAGCTCAACATTAACCAGAGCAGCTCTTGCTCAAACACTTCGTTGACATTTTGGCTGCTCCGAAGCCCCAGGAGAAAGCTCCGACAGATTCTCCGACTAATTGGACTCTCTGTTTGTCTGCTATAGGCAGAGCACTGTTGTGGGGGGGGGCACCTCCACTTGAGCGTTTAAATTTAGTGCAACGATGCTTAAATGCACCAATTGAAGGCTGGAAAGATTTAATTTGGGGTGACGTCAGATTTAATTGGTGATGTTCTGGGAGTAAGGCTGGCATGCGTTGCTGTAGTGGTTTATGAAAGCCTCGGCACAGGCTTAAGCAGGCTGACAGATTTCGCGCTAATTAAATACACGTTGTTTGTTTTCGAACCCTGTTAAAGACAGTGGACAAACAATTTGCAGGTTAGAACCTCCCCCTACCACATGATGTCCACAGACTGGGAAGCTTTAGACAAATGGAGGGCTGAGCTCTTGCTGGGGTTGCAAGGATGAGCAGCAGTTAGACCGTAGGGCCGGTATAGAGCTATGAAATCCCACCACATAAAAACACAAGTAAATTTACCTTCAGTTCTTTTTTGGACGTGGGAAATGTATGATCTCATCACGGTTGATGACTTTCAATTAGGTTTTTCATCAAACTTCAGCAAAACATCGCTCCTTATCATTATGCAAATACAGCGTCATTTGCACTCTGTGGTTCTGAATAAAGTTAGACTTACAACGAAGCCGTAACTGATATGCAGGCATATTTAATATGTGTAATATGTATACAATTCATAGAAACCACTAAGTGAGGAGATCAGATGTCTAGATGCAGCTGACAGGCCTGAAGGCAACAGAAAGTGGACATCCCTCACGCTACATTGTTTCCAGAGGTCAACTCATAAAGTACTGTTGACCAAACTGAGATGCAGAGGTAAAAAATAAAATATGAGTTAGGAGAACTTTTGCCTAAACTAAGTTGAGTTAGCTCAAAAAACAGTTTAGGTTTGAGTTGGCTTGACTTTCAATTATTTACAGTGTGCTAGAAGGGATATCACTGTGCAATTTGTTCGTAGATCTGTATTACAAGCTGGGTTCTGGCCCCAAAGCATAACAGAATAATTACACAATTTAAAATTAAACTGAATTAACATATATATAAGAGTTTAAGAGTTTATGTACAGCTGAATATGCTTAATATGTACAAAATGAATAGAAAATCGGTCATGCTACATTATTTCTTTTAATAATGTAATGTTCTTTTTATTTATTTGCAGTGTGCTAGAAGGGAAATCACTATATGTATATATATGTATATATATATATATATATATATATATATATATATATATATATATATATATATACAGTTTATATGTTATTATATTATATTAAATTTTTTTTCTATATTATATTTATTATATATATATATATATAAAGAGAGAGAGATAGAGAGACTAAGAGTTTAATATATTTAATAACTCATTATGTACTGTTGACCAAACTGAGATGCAGAGGTAAAAAATAAAATATAAGTTAGGCTCAACTTAGTTCTCATAACTCATATTTTATTTTTTAATAGGAGTCAAGCCAACTTAAAATTAGTGTTTTTTGAGCTAACTAAGTTGAACTAAGTTGAGTTAGCTCACTTTAAGTTGGCTTGACTCAAAATTATTTACAGTGTGCTAGAAGGGAAATCTCCAATTCCGCGGAGAGCCGCTGTGCTTTGTTGTGCAATTTGTTCGCAGATCCGACTTTAAAATGAAACTGCATTACCATATATATAGACATTAAGAGTTTAATACATACAGTTGAATATGTTTAATATGTACAAAATGAATAGAAACTGATCAGACGCCTAGATGCCTTTGACAGGCGCTAGCTGGAAGGCAACCGATGTGTTGTTCAGAAAGTGGACATCCCTCACGCTACATTGTTTCCAGAGGTCAACTCAGTATGTACTGTTGACCAAACTGAGATGCAGAGGTAAAAAATAAAATATGAGTTAGGAGAACTAAGTTGAGCCTAAACCTGAGTTGAGTTGAGTTGAGTTAGCTCAAAAAACACTCATTTTAAGTTGGCTTGACTCAAAATTATTTACAGTGTGCTCGAAGGGAAATCTCCAATTGCGTGGAGAGCTGAAACAAGAGAACCGCTGTGCCTTGTTGTGCAATTTGTTCGCAGATCCGTATTACAGGCTGTGTTCTGGCCCCAAAGCATAACAGAATAATTACAGACCTTAAAATGAAACTGCATTACCATAGATATAACTGCTTACACACTCCCAAATACAAGTACCACACTGATACGAGGCCTGCAATCAGCACAGTTTGGACTCGGGCAAGATTAAACAAGATTAAACGAGATTCAAAAATAATGCTAATCAAACTTTATGACCAGGTTAGGACATAATTAATGCTTTTCGACCTGCAATCGAGCTGAGATCAAACAAAGCGCAGCACAAAGGCTGATCAGGCTTCTCCAATGACCTCAATACGGCAACATCAAAAGAGCTCATATCGTCAGCAAGGGATAACAACACTGTACTGTGAGTCTGTGTTTATGGTAATATAGCTGCTCCAACGCAGGCAGAGAGAGAGAGAGAGAGAGAGAGAGAGAGAGAGAGAGAGAGAGACAGAGGGAGATCACTATTCTAATAATAACTAACTCTTACTGGAACCCCATCCAAGGCCTTAATGTAATCCCTGGAAATGCAATACAGGAACAAACAAGATAACACTGAGGCAATGTGCTCTCTCTCTCACACACACACACATGCACACACAGTCATGTACACACACGTACGCACATCTATGTGTGCGGTTTTGCCTTCCTGCAATGCTTTTAAAGGGGGAGGGGGGGGGGGTTGTCAGTGCTACAGTTCAGCTAAAATAAGAAAATGGGACAATTATGTAACCCTACTTTCTTTTCCCGTCTCTTCTCCTCGACTCTCTGCTTTCTTTGCTTTCTGTCCCACCGCTGTCTTTCCATTGCAGTCAGCTCCATCCAAAACCTCTTAACCTACTCTCTCCTCTGTTCCCCAGCACGCACAGGCGGCCAGTGGCTTTCTCCGTCTCCGAACAGAACCAGGAGGACACTTTAGCCCAATTTCTCATGTAACAACAGATGCATGACGGAAATGTACACCATAATAACTTTACAGCTACTTTAAGTTAAGCTAAGCATGCATTGCTGACACAGATGTGCAAATGCACAGATATACACACACACACAGCTTATATAGTCCCTGTCCAGAATAGGAAAAAAGATAGGACAGATAAACATGAACCTATTAGTACCATGCAGAATAATGCCAGGCGTGGGCTAGAGGGATATAAAAGAGGGATATAAAAGAGGGGTATAAAGCCCCCTCAGCAGCCTTGAGCTGTGGAGCAGTGGAAGAACTGTGCTCTCTGGAATGATGGTTGGTGCTCCATCCAACATCCTGACCTCATTAACCCTCTTGTCCACCAATTGCAATCAAATCTTCACAGCAATCCTCCTCCAAAATCTAGCAGAAAGCCTTCTTCCCTGGACAGCAGGATCAACTCTTTTTTTTTAAATACCCTTGATTTGAGTGTCCAAATACTTTTGTCCATATAGTCTCTCCACTTCTACTTAGACATACAAAAAACTGTGCCTTTAAGACCGACCTTAGTCAAAAAGCAGCCTGTGCTTATCCACTTCTTATTTCTTTAGTGTGAGTGGGCGGGGCTAAAATGTTGTAGGCTAGAAAAATTGCCAAAAAAAGGAAGTGAACTCTATGGAATGACCTGGATTTCTGAAATGATCACTGATAAGATGTGGTCTGTGGTCACAGCCTACCAACATAACAGCACACAAGCAGTTCTTGACTTCTCCAGGAGCTAGTTGGCAAAAAATAAATAAGGGGTGAAATTTGCCGAAGTGCTTTGCCCATTAAATAACGACACCCAAGGCTGGTTACTGACACACATCTGAGGACAGGTTGGTGTGAACTGGGCCTCAATGCAAGCAAGTTTCAGAAAATGTATTATATAGACTCTTAAAATCTGCAGTGGGCCACAGAAGCATTGCCAAAGACCAGGAAAAGGTATGAGAGGAAGGTAAGATTTAGCAGCTGAATTCAAGGTAGTGGAACGACTAGATAAGTATATCATCAGGATTACAGTGATGAGGCCACAAATCAGGCGCTGTGGGAGAATTGATCAAAAGCTAACATTTTCTCGCCCTCTGATTAGTGCAGAAATACACTCTGTGCCGCCGCAACGATCCCCCCCTCCTCAGGCGCTGAGTGACACTGGCGACTTGCTTCAGCCGTTTAATTGTCCCTAATAATTTGTAAAGCTGGCATTTACGCTAGACGATGCTTGACTAAGATTCATTAATCAACTCATCCAAACCGCAGAAAACCCAGACATGACCACAGTGCCGTCTTTCTCCCTGGAGGGCCGGAAGAGTTTGCAATTAAAACCAGCTTTCAATAAATTAAAAGTAGTAGAGTGAGCCTTCAAAAACGTCCATATGAGCGGAAAGGGCATCCGTCAAGGCAGTCTCTGAATGTTAAACTTTCTGAAGAGCATCGCAATCAATCAATCCACGGCAAATCAAATTTCCTTTGGGACTGAAATATATTGATCGACATACATTTGGCAAAATGCTCACTGCTAAAAACATTTCCTTACAATCATTTTGAGATGCGAGTTAAAAGTCACAAGGTTTCGTACAGAAGATTCCTTCACAATGCTCTCTTAAATCTGATCTGACCCTTCAATGCTATTCTTAATACTATACTACACTATACCTCTGTAAAGGTAGATGTAGTGGAAGCAGGGAACACACATATATACACCAGTAAAACACACACAGTATACAGCACAAATGAATGGAGTGGTGCTCCAGGAGCAGAGAGGATGAAGGGCCTTTTTCAAGGGCGCAACAGTTTCAGTAATTGAACCCACAACCATGTCTTAATCAAAGAAAAATAAAATAAATAACTAAATAAATATAATAATAATAATAATAATAATAATAATAATATAATAAATAAATTATATATATATATATATATATATATATATATATATATATATATATATATATATATATAATTTTTAATATACTTTTAATTTTTTGAAAGCTGGTTTTAATTGCAAACTCCTCCAGCCCTCCTGGGAGAACGACGGCACTGTGGTCATGTATGGGCTTTCTGCGGTTTGGATGAGTTGATTAATGAATGCCAGCTTTACAAATTATTAGGGACAATTAAACGGATGAAGCAAGTTGCCAGTGTCACTTAGTGCCTGGAGTGAGGAGTGGGGTATCGTTGTGGCACAGAACATATTTCTAACATATATATATATATATATATATATTTTTTTTTAACAGGGGTGATTCACGTGTCGGATAATTTCTACATTTCCTAAATGTTATTATTATATTATATTTATTACTAATTTCCTATAAAAGATGCCTTGACCGACCCACTGGAACAGATCGGGACACCCAACACAAATATGAGGATATCTAGACCCTATGTCGAACAATTATCCGACACGTGAATCACCCATGTTAAATATATATATATATTCGACATAGGGTCTAGATATCCTCATATTTGTGTTGGGTGTCCCGATCTGTTCCAGTGGGTCGGTCAAGGCATCTTTTATAGGACTGAGTTCCAGCTATTTTAAGCCCAATCCAGTTCCAATCCTTTGTTTTTACCACTGTGTTCTTCTAGCAGTGCAGCCTCAGGTATCCTCTGAATTATTACATACTAGATGCATTATTCAGTAACTAAAGGGACGCCTGTAGAAACTAGTGGGGCTATTCCGTGGTAATTGGCGATCCATTGGCTGTTTTAGGGATTAACAGACATTTTCCCAGCCTGCAACAGTGAGCAATGAGGAGTGGTCTCAGTTTAGGAACAGATTAGAGTCAGTATAGGGTCTGTAGTTTGGACTACTACTTTACAGTGGAACATATCTGTGGTTTTAGACCTTGATCTCTCTATTTTCTGCCACCAAAGCAACACAGTTTAATTGATATTCTATTCTATTATTATTATTATTATACATTATTATTCTTTTTTACTCTGAATTTACTGCTGGTTAGAATCAAAATTATAGAGTAAATATCCTGTTTTACTAGCAGGACCACCGCTCGCCTTGGCTCGGTTCTACACAAGGGGAGGAGGCTAACGCCCCACAGTATAGACAACCAAATCCTAGCATCATTATCCTACAGCAGTCAACAAACCACAACATCTCTCAGTTTAGGGTGTGTACCACTACACACTACACAACACCATCTTCAGAAAATGTGTACCGTTAATTCCCCAATCCATGTGGTCCACATTCGGAAACTAAGCTTAGTCGTATTTCAGTCTGGACTGCTTTTAGAACGAGGCACAATTCATGGTTGCCAACCAGAACTGAGATCCAGTTACACTGCATTTCCATCCTAATGGCACAGTAACAAAAACAGCCTAATGAGAGGTTGGAAAATGGTCAAGTAACAATGAATTATGACTGTTTTTCGGTTCAGAAAAGCGAACTGTCGATCATAACTGTCATGAGTGGAGCTCAGGTGACAAATAAATGATATAAAAATTCACCTCTTTCTGGCTAAAATCTCCTCGCCAGCATTTAGAGCAAGATGATGCAAAGACGAAACTGATGCAGGAACATGGCAACCTGGCATTAAGTTCAAATTGCAATGACAGCTGGAGTTGCACAGAAAGTTCCAGTGTCTGGTAGGATGGGGAAGAAGCGAAGCTGTAATTGATGCTCATACACCAGCGTTGCGTAAATCTGTCCCCTCAATTAGAGCAGATTACTCGGAGCAGACACGCATGCATGTTTCAGTTGATTTGCCTGCCATTGTTGCTATATTCATTAGCTCTCGGACATGACTCAATTTAATTAGGCAAGCAGAATTGGAATAATTGCCGATGTTGCCGCATATCTTAGCAACAAGAGCGGCACTTCTCGTTTGTGCATCATAATAAGACGTACGGCTCCAGATGGCGAACGTTTAGAGGCCTATTCCTTGCTAATAAGGGCAGCCGAGGCTTTCAAGTTGAGCTTTGGATATTCAAACTTTCCACTTCTGGGAAGCAGCAGCTGTGCTGAGGTTCACCTCCTTTTATACGACATGATTGGCCTATTAAGTTAAGGAAAAAATGTATTGCGCTGTTATTCTCGGGCTTCTGGCACAGTGGGAATTAGCACCTAAGAGGGAAAAAAGTGGGAAGGAAATTGCAGATTTCTTTCCGAAAACGCCGTGTGCTCCATACTGGCAGGCGAAGGACTGAATGACTGCACCAGGATGTGTCTCAGCCTGTGGTTTCACTACCTGCTGGGGGTTGCCATGTAGAAACGTCACGTTAAAAGCCTTAACCTTCCTGCTACGAACGTTTCTCAGGCTTCAGCCTGGTAATTAGCTGCAAACCCCACCACCTGTCCAGGGCACTGACTTATTCGTCAGGGAAATTGACCCAATGACCCAATGAGGCTCGCTCTAAAGCAGCTGGAGAGTTGCAGGTAAGATGGGATCACTGTATTTTGAATTTGAAAGGTGATGGATCAATTCACACCGTAAAGTCATGGCAATTTATTTTACTTTTAAAATGTTATTATGCTAAAACTGTTCTCTCTCACAGGTTTGCGTTTTTTTTTAAGGCGACATAAAATCATTATCGTATTGGTTTTGGTTCTGTGTGCTTGGAAGTTAGGCATTAAACTTAATGGGTCACTGAAATCTAGATGAGCTTCTCTAATAGCGCTGTTCCGAGCCGTAATTGCTCTATTTCTCCTCCAGGGAGGCACTCCGTGAGGAGGAATTGAGCCATGAAAATTTCCACTGTTTCACTTCTTTGTACTTTCCAAACTTGGCTCAATTGAAAACCAACAGGCACTTTCAGCTCCCGTAGGGCAGCACTGTTTATTCATAAAAAAACGCAATAACTATAATGACCTACAAGCAATATTAGGTGCTTGGCTCAAATATTTGTTATGTTTTTTTTTTTTTTTTTTTAATTCATATATTCGTCCTATTGGCAAACCTTATCAGCACAAAGAAGAGAGCCATCAAACGTATCAAAAGCTTGGCTTTCAGCCTGTCATTGGCACAGGGCTAGCCTAGGTCAGGAGCTCCCAACCCCTGCTAAGCTCCTGAGCCACATAATCAGCCTACTACAGCCTTTAATTACCACATTCAGGTGTGCTGGGAGCAGGACAGGAATAAAAATGTCGTCTGGCTGGGAAGCCCTGAGGGCTGGGGCTGTTTTCCATTGTCTGTTCGCTTCTAGCGCTGTGCTGGCTCTGGCCATTACCTTCACACCTTTCCAAGGCACTCAGCATTGCGCTCACATAAAGCCATTCCATTACCATGTGACATCAATAGAGCAAGGACTGCCTGGGAGGCCAGCTACAGAAGAACAACGCTTGCGTCCTACACGCTAGCAGAAAGCATTAGCACTGCATTCACAGCTGAAGAGCGCAGTCTCTTTGGCTCCCAGACTCCATAGAGATGCAAATGGGCCTTTCTCTGTGTTCCGAAGCGTCCATCCGAGCTATCCCACTGTAATTATCTTGTCTTTCGTGCTCTGGAGGTCTAAGCTCACATAATGGGAAGTGACGCGCAGAGTAAGCGAGTCGAGCAATTAAGACAGGGGAGGGAAGAAAGACCTGGCAACCTCTCCGAAGCCGCACAGAATGTGTCACTCACGGACCAGCGCTTAAGTAAAAGGGACTCTATCCTCACAAAAGGGCAATCAGTCAGACTCACGGGGTAAACAGGACCTATTGAAAGCTAACACAAGCAAGCAAGACGGCAGCATAATCCGAAAGACAGGCCGCAAACATGTCAGACGTGGACGCAGAAGCGAAGGCTTTGGTTTGATGGTGCCACTGTTTGTACGACACGGTGGACAGAAGAATAGGAATCCACTGACACACAGTAAACATCGCACTGATTTACATTTATATGGCAGTTTATTAGAGCACCTACACCCTACACTACTCAATAATACTCTTTCTATTCCACATACTATCAGGTTTAAATACTACGCATGCAACAAGAGGTACTTTTTAGATGCCATGTTCAAAGTTTTTGGCATTTTCGCATCAACAAGAAGTTAATTATGGATCCATAATACACTGAAGTTATCTATTTATAGAATATTTATAGCATATTTAAATGATCTGCCTCAAGATATAATGGTTACATGTAAAATCAAAGGCATTCTGGTTATTAAGTTTATTAATATTTAATAATTAGTCATTTTAGACTCGTCTGCATTTTGGTTCGTCAATTTAGAATTGACACATTAAAATTTCTTGTGCATTTATTTTACTGATTTCTACTAATTAAATGTCCACATATAATCTTGAAAAGTGGCACAGGACTAATATATTAAAGTTACCACCATACTGCTTGCTTGGGTATATTGTTTATATATATATATATATATATATATATATATATATATATATATATATACTTTTAAAAATGTTCTGTATACCACCCTTTTATTACCACTGGTGGACTACTCTACTATCAAAAGCTCTCTCTTTATATTTTCCATACTATTATAATTCACTGCATGTTTAAATACTAAGTACACAACAAAAGGTACTTTTTTAGGCATATTTAATATTTTAGGCATTTTTGCATAAATTGGATAAATTATGTGTTATAAAACGTTAGTTATCTACCTTGATATGTGATGGTTGAAAACATTTTGTGTATATATAATATATATTTCTAATATATTTCTAATTTCTAATATGTATATATATATATATATATATATATATATATATATATATATATATATATATACATATATTTGAAAATGTTCTTTATAGCACCAAAAAGAAGCTTCCACTATTGATACAAATCAAGGACTTTTTTAACTTTTTGACATAGTCATGACACATAAAATGTGCCATGTATAATTTTGTTATATGTATAAAATACTTGCAAAAAATTATATTAATAATTCAAAAAAAAAAAAATTTTCCATTTACTGCACTAAATTCAAGCCAAATGTGACCAATGTCCAGACACACCCCCTCATGTTCTATCTACAGTTCCACAGTAAATGTGAGAAGTTCCCAGCATGGCTAATTAAGCCAAGTCACGGGCAGACAACACATTAAAAGACAGGCAATGTGAGTAGGACCAGCCTGTGACATAATGCTCACCTGGCCCAACTAATCAACTCATTAACAAGCCCTTACTGAGGTGAAGTAAGTGTTCCAAAGCTGGGAAAGCAGAACAATGTGTAGGGGCCTCCAGGACCAGGATCTAGAGAAAGTGGTGTCCCAATATAGACTAAAGCCATTCACTAAGCCAAACCAAGGGTTTAGACCACTGCTAGGAGTCCAGTAATGATAAAAGACGACAGAAGACAGAACCCAGCAGAAAGACTGAGAACCTCATTGACATTCCTCATGTTCCTCAAGCTCCAGACAAGGTTTTTTAGTTGTTTTTATCTTGATATTTATTAAATCTGCTGGCGTGGGCCTCACTGTGAATCATCTCAAACGTTCCGCTTCTGACAAAAGCCCAAATTAACACAGCCATGCTTTTTGTTCGACACAACAAATGAAGGAAATGAAGGACAATTAAAAATCAGTGCATTTCAGGAAATCTGTTTTTTCAAATGCCAACTGAAAGACCTTTAGGCAAAAACATAATTGCTCATTCATGCCCAGGTTTGTATTACTGCTTCCACGCATGTCGGACCCAAGGGCCTCTTCACTTCCAGATTTCTGTCACGCCACAGAACAACAGGTGCGGTGCTGGATGTCGCGATTGCGCCGGCTGGCTGGCATTCGGGGGGAAAGGTTATTCAAATAAACGCTTGACATTGGCATGTGTTGTTATTAAATCATCCTCCAGGCCGTGTGATACATATTCATTACTTTAATCTCATTAGAGAGTCGATCTCTCGACATGTGAAGAGTTTGTAGATCAGATATCTAATCACTATGCTTATCAGTGACTCCTCCGCTGCAATTCTTCATTGTCAAGCCGGCGAGTATTCCTTAGATGAGGGGGATGGATTTTGCCCTGATTTAAACTCACCTTTAGTAGAGTGGGTAGAGAACCTTTACACAGTAAAGCGGTGAGGAGTTACAGTATAAAGAGAACCAGTCAAACATCTGGACAACAACTCTTCTTTCACCTCAGCCAGTCTGATCCAAAGCTTTCTTTAATGTCTGAAATTGTTTCTGAGACAACGGTGAAGCAGACACATTTGAAATCATTTTTAATAATGATAAACACTATTAAAACGTCCAAAATAATTAAAAATACATTCCTAAAAGGTGCCACAAAAAGGGTTTAAACCATTTACAGCAATATTCATATTTTGTTTATTTGATGTTTTATGGGTTTTTAACACGTTATTATTTATTAAAAAAATAAATGGAAGATTCACTAAATATCACAAAGCCAGGTCTGAGCAATAATTAACATTTTATACAAAATAATGAGAAATTTTACATATCTCTCTGCCTGACATCACTAGATGCAGGTCACATGATTGTTTATTAGAGCTGTCTGCAGATTTTGTGCAGTTTTATATCAGAGGTTACAGAGACATTCTGCAGAAAAATGATATTCTGGGCAATAGATTGTTTATAGAGTTAACACAAAAAACTAAAAATAGACTTTTTTATTTCATGTAAAATTTAAGCTAAAAGTATAAATCAGGAGCTGAGTCATTTAGTTCATATTTTTTAATCAATTGTGCTTGAAAATGTAATGTAATTAGTATTATTCATGAAAGATTGTTTTAAAAAATTATTATATTATATATGTATTTATAAATTATATATATATATATATGTGTGTGTGTGTGTGTGTGTGTGTGTGTGCGTGTGTGTGTGTGTGTGTTACTTCTGCAGAATTCCTATTTATTCTCTGTATAACATATTATATGTGCCATTACTTTTTCACATGCTATATTTAATGGCTTTCTTTTGTCAGTATGTCACATTAAGCAATTAAGCAGTAATTATACTGTATAATGTGCAGAATTGTGTCTCTGTAACACGTGTGAATATAGCCCCTCCGTACTTGATGGCAATGGTCAAAAGCCGATCTGCACCAAGAGCCCTTCCAGCTTCAAGTACGGCTCGGCTCGACCCGCCATCCCTCAAAATCCACGGAAGACGAGCATCCAGACTTTTTACTGTCCTGCACTGAAGTGATGGAACAAGCTTCCCCTGGGTGTCCGAACAGCAGAGTCCAACGCTCGCTGTCTTCAAACCCAGACTGAAGACCCTCCTCTTCTGAGAGTACTTGGGTGAAGAGTAGAGTATTATGGTCTCTATGGAAGAGCGTATGCTAAATGCCTTAAATGTAAATGTAATGTATTTTAAATGATACTAAATTATTATTTTAAATAAATGTATTTTATAGTACATTTATACATTTATATTATACATACAGTTTGCATTAGACTGTACACACATGTACTTTTTCAAAAAAAATAAAAGTCATTGCTAAATAACCTTTACATCAACTGAAGGTTCTTCAGTCAACCACTAACTGTCCAGGGCATTATCAGCAGCCAGATCCAGGTCTGAAGGTTTAACAGCACTGGGCTCTTTATATTTCCAGTCTGAGGGTTGTGATGTTTTTTGTGCTGCCCAGTGTTTCTTTGCCGTCATACAGAGAAGTACCTAAAATTACATGAGAGACAATTCATCTGACAGCTTCATTTCGCCCAACGATTCACAGACTACATTCCTGCCACCAAAGTTTCCAATGGGCAGAAAAAGAAAAGACAAGCGGGAGCAAAAACCAGAAGGTTAAAGGAAATAAGATTCATTTAGCCTGTATAGCGTACATCAGAGACAAGCTCGTTGATCCTTCATTCATAATGTTCACTTTCAAATTCCTAATCCCCTTTTAGACGGGCGAAAGACATTCAACTAAATTGAACTGCCGTTATAAAAACGTCCAGCTCGATTAAGTTACTGTCACCATTTCCAAACTTATGAAGAGCATTTTTTATAGGCCTATTCTTCTTGTACTGTATGCGATGTACAAAGCTCAGCCTAACAGCCTAGCGTGGTGGAGGGACGGCTGACAGCGTGAGTAAAAAAAGGAATAAAGAGGCTTGCAATGGATTTAGACGAACTGCCAGTAATAGAATAGGGCATTATAAGGACAAAGACAACTTCAGGTAGTCACATGACAAACAGACCGTAGCTGAAGTTGTCAAAACGGCTCAGGACAATCTAGAAGATGTGGCTGAAGGCGCTGTTCCAGCAGTTCCACAGAACCACGGTGGTTTCCCACCATCCTAATCTGTTTATCATTAACTAAATATCAATTCTGAGAACTGAAAAGTCCTCTGTGACACACAAAAACACACACACACACATTATCGTTTAACACACACTCACACTCATGTACACCCAAATTGCTCTCTCCACAAGCCTGAGCTAATCGTTATGCTAAAGAGATCATTAGTTTGTATTGCTATGCAAATACCTTGATTATTCATTCAGTTAATTTAATAAGGGGTGGAAATCTCTATTGTTTTCGTTTCATGCATAACTATGCAGATTGCACCTTGCTGTCATCATTATTATCTGCAAATGATGTGTGTGTCATCTGCTTGAGTGCCCAGGTTTCCATACGATGAATATAAATTGATTAGAATTTGATCCAGGGCACCTGCATTTCAATATGCCTATAATTTATCATGCTTTGCATTGTCAAGCGGTCTCCAGGAACGACAGCAAGAAATGCAGCTCCGTACGCAGGAACGTACACATAGTGCAAAGCTGGACTTGTATATGAATTGGAATTAGAGGGGAGCAAAGCTCAATTCAATGACCTGATATAATCTCTCACCGTATCACGATATCAGATGATGTGCAAGTTAGCAGCAATAACATTATTGAACCCATTCTTCCTATGTAATGGTTCAATATAGGGATGCAGTGATCCGATACTAGGATCTGATATCGACCCACATCCCAAAAATAATAACAGCCGGATCTGGTATCGGATGATTAGGCCGATTCACCGGACCCGAAACACCGGACCTGATTCCTGCACCGCCGGTGTCGTAGGCTTCATAACTCAGGATGAGAGCAACACACAGACATGATACATGTATCACAGCAAGCAGCAAGGTTTACCCTATCTAACCAGCCTCGGCCAGTCAACTCAAGTGAGGAATCCAGCCCGGAAAACCAGCTAAAATCCACACACGCCGCCCTCAGCAACAAATCAAGAGGATCTCTCACACATGCAGGCAGGCAGGCAGGCACGGCCGAACACAGTTTCAGTCCCAGAAGAGTCTAAATCTACAGATTTTATTCATTTTCCACTAAATAACAGTAAATCAGAGTTAAATCCCCATCACCGTTTTAAAAAACACAGCTTTGCTGGGAGACCAGAGCTGAACTGCTTGGTTGGAGACTTACGCCGGTAACAGAGGACGGCTGAGAGCGAGGGGGGGCGAGGGGGTAATGATAATTACATATAAGGACACCCAAGAAGGGAGGAGCTGCTAGCTCTTATTTGGTCTCACAGACTGAGCCCAGACAACACTGTGGCAACACTTCTGCACTTAATACAGTGATTTATACTCAACATCTGCTGCTTTTCATCTAATTAACCCAGTCTAATTACACTGATAGTAATGAAACTTGTTTATTAAGCACTGACTTTATCCTCGATATGCTTAGAAAAGCTTACTGTTATCACTGTAACAAAATATATCGTCATATTGCCCAGCTCTAATTTGACTGATATAAAAAGCTATAAACAAGCTATAAACAACCCCAAAATAAGCTTATCTCACAGCATTAAATCTGTATTCCACCTTAAACAGCGCCACAGTGAGGGTTTTTATTTTTCGGGGTCGTATTTTTGTATTTTTTCAGTATTAAATACAACTCTTTAGCTTATGTAACTGATGAGCAGCTGATGCTGGGTCATACCGAGACGTCGCTAATTTGAAACCGTCCTTTAAACAGCATCCAGCAAATGGCTTTCATTGCAGTTAAGCATCGAAACGCTAGGAAGAACCTTTGTGAAAACAGAATCACTGCTATTTAATGGCCTTATCATGGATGAAGCTCATTCTCTATCAAATACAACTGAAACACGCCATCACACTCCATCAATACCCTGGTTTATATACTAGTGTAGACTATTACTCACTCAGCAGTGATCTAAACATTCTTAAAAAAGGTCTACAGTTAAACAGCAAAGCATGCAGCCTCAGTTCCAGGTAATTTTTTAAACTTTTTTAAAAGGGATGTCTTCTGGGAAGAGATCTGGCACCCAGCAACCAAACCTGCCACAAAGTACTCCAATGCAGAAGGCCCAGGAGATGGAGCTGTGAGTGTTAAAGTGCCAATCTGTCCATCAGAGTACTGGTGCACTATCGGTCGGATCTCCCTCTCAAAGAAAACTGCAAGAATGCAATCAGGAAATGGTGCCAGACAGGCTGGTTATTAATAGATAACACACTTTCCAATAAGATTTCTCCTACCTCTGAGCCTCCGTGCCCTCAGGTGTTCAATTAATTTCCATTCCATTTACAAAAAGACAAGAGCAGTCCTTGAGATGCATGGCTCGTAAATGGAGAATGAAGTAATAAATTATTTGTAAATCCCACCAACAATAAACTGAAAAGAAACCATAAAAAATCGAACATCCTCCACATTGCACACATCATTCAAATGGGCTTCCCACTGTGGTATCTGAGCTATGAGAGTTTCCATGAAGTCTTAGTTTGCATATTGGGAATGTGTACCTATTTGGGCATCTCTGTTTTTTTATGGTAAGGACATAACCAGACCAGAGGTTAAGAGGTTATGGTTGTCTCCTCCCCTGTCTATTTAAACAGAAAGCCTAGAGATGTTACTGAGAGAGAAAAGATCTGTTGTCTTCTTCATCATCTCCACACAACCTCACTAAAGACATAAACCACACCACCTACACGTCCAAGATGCTTCTCCCAGAGAATGCAGCACAGTGTGTGATGGAAGCAGCCCAATGTCTCACTTCTGAGGCATGGAAGTAGGACTGACGTGGAGGAAGAATCAACCCCCCTGGGGATTTAGGGTGGCTCAACATCGCAATATGCGGTTTTACCGTTAGTCCTTGTATATGTACTCAATTTCCCAGACTCCTTTGCTAGTTTTAGAACGCGCCCCTGAAGCTCACCAGCTCCGCTACCTAAGCTCTCCTCATGCAATGAATGTTTAGACTCTTCTGCCCTGTTGTGTCTGTTTCTCATTTTCGGATTCTGCCTCAGCCCTTCTGTTATGGTTACCACAGCTCCGGTTGTGACCTTCACCTGTTTACTGGTTTGATGTTGGATCACCACCTTTTTAATAAACGTTTAGTCCTCGTGAAGATAGCATGTTCGCCTTGTGTGGTTTAGAGAGGACCTGAGTGGGCTAACAATATGCCCAACCGCACCAAACACTCTTTCTGAGTGATCCGCTCTGAGTGATCTGCTCTAAATGATCCGCTCTGAGTGATCCGCTTTGAGTGATGTGCTCTGATTAATGCGCTCTGAGCGATGCACTCTGAGTAATCTTCTCTGAGGGATGTGCTCTGAGCGATCTGCTCTGAGTGATCTGCTCTGAGCGATCTGCTCTGAGCGATCTGTTCTGAGTGATGCTCTCTGAGTGATCTGCCCTGAGTGATCCGCTCTGAGCGATCTGCTCTGAGTGATCCGCTCTGAGCGATCTGCTCTGAGTGATGTGCTCTGAGTGATCTGCTCTGAGTGATCCGCTCTGAGTCATCGGCTATGAGTGATCTGCCCTGCGTGATCCGCTCTGAGTGATGCGCTCTGAGCGATCTGCTGAGTGATCTGCTATGAGTGATCCGCTCTGAGTGATGCGTTCTGAGTGATCTGCTCAGAGTGATCCGCTCTGAGTGATGCGTTCTGAGTGATCTGCTCTGAATGATCTGCTCTGAGTGATCTGCTCTGAGTGATCTGCTCTGAGTGATGCGTGATTCACATTAGCAAAAAATTCCAAAAATGCAGACTAACTTTTCTCTCCACCGAAACACCAGAGTGATGTCACCATGCTGGATGTAGTACCACTGCCCTATGAAGATGGACCAATTGCCATCTTTATTGCTAAAAGTTTCATGTTCCTCTGACTCTAAATGCAGGTTTTGTTCCCGAACGAGGCTTTATTTATTTACTATATGCAAATACAACTCCAATTACAAGCAGCCACCTCGTTAACAGTGACCTGAAGTGACCTCTCCTCCCATCATATAAAAAGCAGCTCTCATGTAATGCAATTATCCTCCTTTTCAATTACATTTCAGCCCTTGTGGAGAGAACACACTCTCGATTAATCACTCTGCTGAAAGCTGCTGAACCTCCGCCACCAGTTGCATCAACAGACACTTTTGCCAGGAGTGTCTGAGTGTGTGTTAAATACAGGAAGGGGAGTCTGGTTATACAGGGTGTGAGGCACTAAAGCTACTGCTCTTTACTACACGCTGGTTGTCAGGATGTAATCAACCTTCTGAACCCTGAGCTGGAGCATCCGGTCCCCCTCTATGGAAGCTTCATCTAAGGTCGGATCGCACTACAAAGACACAGTGCGTGTGTGCGTGTGTGTGTGAATTTATCAAAGACTTTGAACATCACAGAGAGCTCTGGGCCTAGATTGAGTCATCTCTGCAAATATTTCAGCTCGACTGTAATAGTGTTTTGAGTGGGCCAAGATGATGTAAGGCTCCAGGTAATGGTTCCAATTTGCACATTCAGAGGAATTATTTTCAAGGATGCCACACTTCATTTCTTCATGCCGTTGGTTTTCGCTTTCCTTCTGGCCACTTTGCGAGCGCCTTTGAATCTCTGGGATGCCCCAAATGTCCTTTCTGCTTATTAAATTTCCGATTTGTTCAGACGGTTTTTGCTTCTTTGGCTGTTTGCTGGCGTAATTATGAGGCTTTAAAACCACTCTTTTAGGTTCGACCGTGCCGAGAGCCTCTTTAAGTACTGCCTCTTACAGCGTCCAGAAATCCAACACACTTCCTGCAAGGAACGCGCTGTGGCATCCTTCAAAGCGGTCTAAATATAAGATTTCTGCCTCCACTCCATCCACAGATCCTCCTCTCTGGAGGCTGAAGTGTCTTGTCTCTGTTCTTCACTGCCTTCTCCATTCTAAACCGACTAAAACGCCGCTGAGCAGAGCTACAGGGTACGCCTAAAAATAAAGGTGCTTCAAATGGTTCTTTGAGAGATGCCATAGAAGAACCGCTTTTAGTTTCATACAGAAGCATGTTTGTAATGGGGATGAAGACGTGAGTGTGGAGAACCTTCTAAAGGTCTAAAAAACCTTTATCTGATGTAAAGGTTCCGTACCAACATTGAGAAATGTGAACGTAAAGGTTCTTGTAAAGGTTCTTTAACAGCGTAAAAGGTGAGTGTGAAGAACCTTCATCTAATGTAAAGGTTCTGTACCAACATTGAGAAATGTGAAAGAGAAGAGCATTTAAAGATCTAAAGAACCTTTAATTGATGTAAAGGTTCCTTATCTACTCCAGGTGTGTCAGACCAACAAACCTTCTGAAACTCCAAAGAACCATCACCTGAAGTAAAGGGTTCTTATCAACTTAAAAACTATGAGTGTAAAGAACCTTCTGAAAGTCTACAGAACCTTCATCTAAAGGTTCCGTACCATAATTGAGAAATGTGTGCGTGAAGAGCGTTTAAAGGTCTCAAGAACCTTCAATTGATGTAAAGGTCCTTTTCAACTTAAGTATGAGTCTAAAGAACCTTCACCTGAATTAAAGGTTCTTTACCAACTTAAGAAGTATGAGTGTGAAGAACCTTCTAAAAGCCTAAAGAACCTTCATCTAATGTAAAGGTTCTTTAACAGCTTAAAAGTTTTGAGTGTGCAGACCCTTCTGAAAGTTTAAAGAACCTTCAATTGATGTAAATGTTCCTTACCAACACTGAGAAATGTGAGTGTGAAGAACCTTCTGAAAGTCTAAAGAACCTTAATCTATTGTAAAGGTTCTTTAACAGCTTAAAAGGTATGAGTGTGCAGACCCTTCTGAAAGTTTACAGAACCTTCATCTAATGTAAAGGTTCCATACCAACATTGAGAAATGTGAGCATGAAGAGCGTTTAAAGGTCTAAAGAACCTTCAATTGATGTAAAGGTTTCTCCAAAAATCTGAAGCACTTTTATTGTTACTCTCCAAAAACTAGGTTGATCCTGGTGGTAAATTTTTTGGGGGAATTATTATGGTCCTGGGTAGGTCTTTCAGTTGGCCCAGCCAATGGGTTTAGGACTATATCACACTTACAAGCTAAGTAGTAGAGCAGGGGGTGCCAATGTGTATCTATTACCTGTGTAAAGATGACCGGTACAGTAGATTATTTGGGAATTTACAGTACCAGAGCTCAGCTCTGCTTCCCATTTCATACAAAACAAATGTGCCAGAAGGGCCAAGTGCCAGTTTGGCAATATTTTGGTTATTGGATGTTAAGAGTGTTACTGTAAGTCTGCCTCTGCAGAATCTGGTTATCATTATGAATGATAGAAAGTAATATTAGAGGTAAGCTCAGTTGGTAATCATATGATAATTATAATACCATCAGGAAAGACGCGAGCCGTGGAGTAAGGCTGTGTAATCCTCACATAACTTCATTAGGATTGCAGTAATTTTGTTTATAGTGGTAATTTAGGAGGCCTGAACCTACATTATCATTTAAGCTTCTGCCAGAGAATTTCCTTTACTCTTAGCCAGGGAAACGAGGCCAAGCCGAGGAGAGATGGATCATCTCATCATCTCACATCCATCACGTCATTGGAAAGGGATTCTCATAGTCTTGAAAGTGGAAAATATGCTTCCAGAGAAAAACCGAGGCAGTGCGGTAAGATGAGCGTAAGCATGCTCACACTTTTAACATTGGAGGAAGACCCCTTTAAGCCCCATGTGTCGAGTCCTGGTGGACCACAGCACTCCAGACTTCAGAGTTCGGCCTTATTAAGCCCCCTCATAATCCAGTTCATTACTACGACCTGAGTTGATTTGGATTTCTGGGAGAAAGGGAACACAAACTGAGACTACGCCCTTAGAAAAAAGGTGCCACCAATTGTGGCATCCTTAAACAACGCCATAGGAGAAACATTTTTGGTGCCATGAAGAACCATGTTTGTAGAAGTGTGAAGTACCTGCAATTCATGTAAACGTTTCTACTGAGCGTCCCTATGACGTTCTGTAGAGAAGTATTGCCAGCAGCTAGACAAGCATTAACCTTTTGGCACCATGCTGCCTAATGCCAGGCATGGTCTAGAGGGATATAAAGCCCCTCAGCATTGAGCTGTGGAGCAGTGGAAGAACTGTGTTCTCTGGAATGATGGTGTTTCACCCAAAACCAGTAGGATGAGTTGGGGATGATGAGGTGGGGTGGTGAACATCCAACATCCTGACCTCACTAACTGATCTTGTTGCTGAATGCAATCAAATCCTCACAGTAACGTTCCTCCAAAATACAGTCTCTGGACAGTAGAGACAGTTACTCCAACCGAAGCAGGATAAACCCTTGATTTTGAGCAGGTGTCCCAATACTTTTGTCCATACAGTGTATACTGTTTAATGTGTATGATTCATAATTGAGGTAGCCGCAATGGACTGGTGCCCTCTCCAGGGGGTATTCCTGCCTTGCACCCAATGGTTCTGGGAAGGCTCCGGACTCACCGCAACCCTGACCAAGAAGAGGCATGCGTATGAAAAGACGGATTGCTGGATGGATCGCAGCCACAAATGCACTGTGAGCAGACTGGAGGGTAAAGATAGTCTGAGAAGATTCTCAAGTTCTCAAGGCCGCCCTGAACTTTGGACACCTTCCATGATTGTTGGGTAGGTGAAAGGGCCTCTATATAATCCTGAAAATCTTATAGCGTGTCCTAGGACATTAGCCTTGAAAGGTCACACACCCAGAGAGGTGGGCAAAGAAGGTGAAGGCTCTTACTCAAAGGCCCAGCAGTGGCACCCTGTCGAGCCTGGGTATCAAACCGACAACCGTGTCCTCAACAGCCTGGAGCTCTACCCGCTGAGCCCTCTGCATTTGACCCATCTGTGGTAGTGAACACACACACACTAGTGAACTAGGGACAGTGAGCACACACACACACACACAGAGTGGTGGGCAGCCAACTCCAGCACCGGGGGAGCAGAAAGGGTGAAGGGCCTTGCTCAAGGGCCCAACAGTGGCAGCTTGCTGAGTCCGGATATCGAACCCACAACCCTGTCATCAATAGCCGCCCCACTGCCGCTTGACTTACACATCTAAGGAATCGTTCAGTATACTGCGCAGGGCTTTGACTGCAAAAGAAGGCAATGCTAATATTTCACTGAGCTCCGCATACTGCTATTAGGCTAAATGACATGCTGTACCTGCTGTGATTATTCATCCCCCATCCAAACTGACAGCTACAGCACTCCATTCTTCAACCTGCCAGCGCACGGACTTAATGCACAAACTGACTGTAGAAGATTTGTACAGGTTAAAGAGTTTTCCATTATTCTAAATCACCCGGAAAATAGCAGCACTGCTGTACGTGCGAGAGCACATTCTCACACATTCCCAATCCGATTCAAAACACTGCATTAGAAATCATTACAGACAACTAAAAGCAACATGGCTTGAGTGCTCTGTGATTAATTCATACGTCTGCTCTGGCATAAAAGCACACAAAGCAAGCAAGTGGTGATATCTGTGGAGAGCAGTCATCAGTCAGAGTGGCAGGAAAGTCAAACATCACAGCCCTCACGACTTTAATGAGTTTTTACGCTGAACTGTAAAAAATACATGTTCAAGTTTCTCAAGTCTCTCTCTCAGCCAGTGCTATCGGCCTAACACCTCCTTATTCCTGCAGAATTCAAGTTTAAACATCTGGACGTTCGATCTTTACACTGAGGAAATCACTAATCTAACTAAACACATACAACTGAAGACATTTCTATAAACATCATTAGTAAAACCAAGAAATCTCGCTCCCCCCACACTTATATATTTAAGATGATGGTCAGAACACGGTTCGAGAGGATTGATCTGCTCCTGATGGTTGAAGTGAGTGGTGAAGGGCAATGGTCAAAAGCTGATCTGAACCAAGAGCCCTTCCAGCTTTAAGTACGGCTCGGCTTGACCCGCCATCCTTTAAGATCCACGGAAGACGAGCGTCCAGACGTTTCTCTGTCCTGCACCGAAGTGGTGGAACGAGCGTCCCCTGGGTGTCCGAACAGCAGAGTCCAGCGCTCGCTGTCCTCAAACCCAGACTGAAGACCCTCGTCTTCTGAGAGTACTTGGGTGAAGAGTAGAGTATTATGGTCTCCATATTGACTTGTGTTTAGTAGAGTCTAAACTTAGAGGTCCATTTAAAATAGCTGAGGTTCTATTTGAGTAAATAGTAAAGCATTTTTTGGGAGAAGAGCGTCTGCTAAATGCCTTTGTAAATGTTCACACTTATGTGAAGATAATCATGGCCAGATCCAGAGAGCTCTCTGAGGCCTTCAGAGAGAAGGTTGGAGATGCAGAAGAGTCTGCAGATGGAAGGGGGTATCAGAACAATCAGAAACCAGCCGTTCCACTGTCCACTAAATTTACATTTACAAGTGATGAAAAGGTCAACCCGTGCTAGCGAGTTCAGCCCAAGAGCAGACCACAAGATGAGTAAAGAAGTCGTCACGGTTTCAAGTGGATCTCACCACAGTTGCTGTCAAAGTATACTTTATCTGCCATCAAGATAAAGACCAGGAGCTCTGGAACAACGTGCTGGGACAGATGAGCCTTCCTCCTTGCACGCTGTCATCCTTCTGATGACATTTTAGGATCGTTGGAGACTTCTTGACTCACCTCAAGGTTTTGCTCTTGGCTGAACATGGTCAGGCCGTCCTGGCAGTCATTTTAAACATTCTCTGCTAGTAAATGATTTAGTGGACAGTGGAACACTATTGATTTTTTATCACACAATAAAATTGCAATTTTTAAAGAACATGCGATCAGCTGAATGTGCTTAGCTACAACCTCCGTCTCTCCATATTGTTCAACTGAAGATCATTTACATTTACATTTAAGGCATTTAGCAGACACTCTTCTCCAGAGTGACTCACAAAAGTGCTTTGGTGTTTACTCAAGAAAAACCTCAGCTAGTTAGAATAGACTAATAGTTCAAAGATCCTCTAATCTTAGACTCTACTAAACACAAGTCAGTAAGGAGACTCTGCTATTCACCCAAGTACTCTCAGAAGAGGAGGGTCTTCAGTCTGGGTTTGAGGACAGCGAGCATTGGACTCTGCTGTTCGGACACCCAGGGGAAGCTCGTTCCACCACTTCGGTGCAGGACAGTAAAAAGTCTGGACTCTTGTCTTTTGTGGATTTTGAGGGATGGCGGGTCGAGCTGAGCCGTACTTGAAGCTTGAAGGGCTCTTGGTGCAGATCAAACGTCCAGGCGCTTAAATACGTTTAAAAAAACAAAGGTTTTCTTAGGGTGTCCTCATTTTTTCACGACTTTTCACGAACCTGTGTGCCCGATGCCTGCGTTTGAGGCGCTGGCTGCATCAGCCGGCTTTGTGTGACCTGTCTCTGAAGGAAGGGTGTTTTTAAGGCTGTTTTTAAAGCCTGCATGAAGGATACAGTCGCACAAACTGAATTACGGCAGATTACCGACAGTGGGCTCTTTGGAGCCGAAGTCTCATTTACATGGCGAAACCACAGCAGGAGAGGGGGGGTCTTATTGAAAACAGATTTACGAGGGTTCCCTCATGAATTTCGAGAAAGCAGGGTGCATAATGCGCATTTATTGTGTTATTGTATTGAGTGCTGGGGATATGACTGCGCCAGCTAAGAGGGGCTCTGGGGACCAGGCCATATCGCCTGCATCTCAATATGGGAACATTTTCGTCTGTGCAGCTGGAGCGCAGGACTCTTCTGAGGAGAATTCGCCTTTCTCTGGGGATCAGCACAGAAGACGTTCCACTAGACGGCTTCATACACACCTATACTCCCTCTGCAATACCCCACAGCACTGTCATTTTCCACACAGACTTACACTGTATGCCTTGGGTTTCAGTACTGGTGATATTTTATATTTTCTTATATTGTTAATTAAGCTATAATTAACAGTGTGTTGGCAAAATGTGTTCTGTGTTCTAGAGAAAAATGCTGATATAGAATTGTTTAGAATAGCCAGGATACGAACCAGACATCCAAAGCATTTAATGCCTTGATGCCTCAGTCTGATATCTGGAAACTTGGGATGAGCAATTTTATTACTATTATAATAAATAGATTTTAATGATACAGTTTATTTTTCTAAACCCTGTGATGGACTGGCATGCTGTCCAAGGCAGAATTCCTTCCTTGCACTGAGTGATTCCGTGTTAGCGGAGGTTGAAGAAGCTGAATAAACAAATTCTTTGGTCAGTACATCATAGATACTGTCCCTCTTTTAAGAATACTTATGTTTTAATACATACGGTCCACATTTAGTCCTGTTTCACTGGATTTCTTGTAAGAAAATGTTTGAAACATTAAATACTGTAATTTCTGTCATTTTATTTAGTACTTTTAAATTGTGTTTTAAAAAAGCTGGTGCTTACTGTTTAGCCCCAACATAATAAAAAGAAATACTGTGATATATGTGTGTAAGTTGTGTATTGTGGAAATGAAAAAGTATTATGTTTATAGATTTTATTTATTTATTTTTATTTTTTATATAATCTATATCTTATCTAAATTCACATCACGATTCACATCAGCCTATATGTAAATAGTAATGTAAACATCTCTCACAATATATATTAACCTAGATTAACAGTACAATAGTGTAAGATAATATGTACAGTATATATTCTATATTTCTTAATTTGTATATATATGTTTAAATATCTTATATTTTACTACTATGGGGGGCTATGCACCTGTATTAATGTGATGTGACAATATACCTGATTTCATTTGTTTTTATTTTGTATGCATTTATGTACTGATTATATTTTCCATGTACATAACAGCACTACTGCTTATTTACCATGCACATACTGCATACCCTGGACTTATTTACTAATACACAACATACTGTACTCTGCCTACGCCCTATATATTTAGTCTGTATGATATCAAAAGACATATTTTTATGCCTTTTTACATATTCTGCACTCTAAATATTTGATACAAATTTGCATGTGCTTATCTACATATATATGAAATGCTCCAAATGCTCCAAAATGACTTGAAATTTAATATATATATATATATTATAATTGCAATAATTGTATTTCAATGTCACAAAAAAGTCATATCTTCAAAACAGCAACTTTACAGGAGAAGGGAAACACTTTCAATGGAATTCAATATAATTTTTTATAATAATTTCAAGTCATTTTGGAGCATTTCTATTGGCCCATTCATAAAATTGTGAAACATGGCAAATATTTTTGTGAGACATTTTTGTGTGACAATACTAAAAACGTATTGTTATAAAAATCTATGAGATCCCAAATCACAATTGGAATCAGAGCAGGGCATTGATCGATTATGTATTTTTTTATTGATCACTTATGTAGCGATTATGCCGTTTTTAGCAGACCTGTTTCACTTTTACTTTTGATCTTTTTGGATCTTTTTTTATTTCATGTTATTTAAAAATGCCAGTTTAAAATCAGCTAAAGGCAAATTTTTAAAGGCAGTCAGAATTGGAATTGACCATCAGAAAATCATCATTGGTGCCCCCTTTTGTTCACTGATGGGTTTGGATGGCAAATAAACTGTCTGTATTTGTATTGTAGACACTGTGACCCCTGTTTCCATTTATCACCACTGTAAAGAAATAGGCAATTTCCTCTACAATGAATCTCAGTGATTAGATGATGAAGCAATTTTGAAAATCTCTCCTTTAAAACGCTCGGCCTGATCAGGCTCAGGAAATGTTCCTGACAAATTCTCCACGCCGTTACGCTCCTCAAAGCTGTCAAACCGGGACGCCTGACTGGCAGCAATATGTGCGCTGCTAAACTACGCCTTAAAAAGTGTGTGTGTGTATGTGTGTGTGCAATATCTCTGTGTGTTCGTCTCAGCCCGCTTCAGACGCCGACTAAAGGCATGCTTCATAGCGGTGGAGATGTGAGGCCGCGTTGAAAGATGTTGTCAGATGTTGGCGCTGAGCGCCGGCGTTTCTCAGCCTCAGCAGACTGTTGGGAGGCTTGTGTTGGGAGGGTCGAGGGGGAGGGGTGGGGGTTAGTGGGTGCTGGGGGGGGGGGTCTGCTGCAATTTCCCCTGAAATGAACAAGGAACAGAGATGAAAGTGAAGGATGGTGATGCGGACAGGCAGGCGGGCGAGCAAGCTCACCCCATAACATGTCTCTCTAAAATGAAGCCCTCAGAAAGAGTGGGGGGTGGAGGGGGGCGAAGAAGATTGCTGGGGGTGGAATTGGGGTGGGGAGGGGGTGGGGGGTGTAGATGCCGGGGATTTGTTTAGCAAAGAGAGGAGAAAGAGCGTGTCAGTGGAGATGATTTGAAGAGGACTGTGTGACACTGAGAGAAATGGAGATACCCATCATCGCCATACGCAATCTAAACAGACACAGTGCTCAGTAGTATCACCCCGCGGAAACAATAACAAGTGATCCTGGCACGTCTTGCTATCCGCCTTCACACACACACATACATTACACAACACAATACACAACACTTCACTCTAACAGTTGGTGGATTTCCAGGTTACGCAGGAAACGCATTAAATTCCAATTAAATTTAAAGCCAGCGTCTGTACATGCCCCCTGCCTGCTCCCAATGGTCAAAATACCTCCAGGAGCGAAAGCTCGACCACCGAAATCATCAGTCCAATTCCATGAGTCCACATTCTCCAATGCTATTGCTGTTCTACAGTCAGTCTCATCATGAAAAGATAGGTCTTAACCCATCGCGTTCTGATTTCACTTTTTTTTTTTTTTACAGTAAACTACTTTAGATGGTCAATTGGTTGCTAAGATAGGGCCAGGTCTAGGTCTTGCTTGGCATCATAACTCTTTCAGATCTATCATTTGACCAAGATATACGTAGCTAATATGACTAGGACAGATTTTTAATACCTACAGAACAGAGGTAAGCTAAGAAATGCCTTATCTCTACAGGATGCAGAAATATGAGTACATGCTTTTATTACCTCAAGGTTAGATTATTGTAATGCACGATGGTCAGGATGTTCTGGCAACTTCAACTCGTTTAAAAAGCTGCAGCCAGGGTCCTTCCTAAAACTAGAAAATTTGATCATATCAGCCAAGTTATGTCGGAACTGCATTGGCTTCCAGTTCCAATTCCGTACTGATCATAAAATCATAAAAGCCCCACAAGGCCTCGCTCCTGAGTACCTGCGAGATCTCATTTTCTACTATGAACCATCAGGATTACTTAAATCACAGGTTATGGCTTCTTACTAGTTCCCAAAATTCCCAAAATTCAGAAGCCTTCAGCAAAAGGAAGAGCTTTTTCTTATAAAGCTCCTCAACTCTGGAGTAACCTTCCAGATAATGTTCAGGACTTAGACACAGTCTCAATCTTCAAGTCTAGGCTGAAAACTCATCTGTTGAGTTTAGCTTTAGGTAATTAATCTATCCTTTATCTAAAGGTTGCATATTCAGAAGTTCATGGACACAGGGAATTGTGGTAAACTGAGATGTTTCCAGATGTTTCAGGGAGCACCCATGTCTGTGTTACCTTCTGGCCCTCTCCTTTCAATTAGATGACAGTCAGATCTGCCAGAGTCGTCAGTCGAACTCTGAAAATGTTAAACATGATTCCCTCCTGCTACCCACATCAGACCAGCTGCCCACCCACCAGACTGACCGCAGCGCTCACCTGCCACCTGCGTCAGACTAGGTACACACCCTCCTGGTACTGCTATTAAAAAGCTGTATGCAAGCATATAGTAAGCCGTTAGCCACCCAGCAGCTCAAAAACTGCAGGGAAAATAAAGAAATAATATTCAGTTTGGTAAACAACAGTGTTGTCAATGGCTGTTCAATGTGTAGATACTCATGAGAACACTATACCAGCTGTCAAACATGGTGGTGGCAGTGTCATGGTATTGGGGTGGTGTGTTTCAAGGCCTGAGCAACTTCTCTTAATTAACAGGACCATTAATTCTAACTTTCTAGAATACGAGAATGTCCAATGATCGGTCAACAAACTGGACCTCATGCACAACAAGACATTTCAACATTTCAAAGCACTGAAAGTCGGTGAAAGTACAGCCCTGAATGGCTCAAATGAGACAAAATGAAAGTTTTGGAGAGGCTCAGTCGCTGTCCTGACTTCAACCCTGTTGAGATGCTGTGGAAGGACCTTAAACAAGCAGTTCAGGCTTAAAAGCTTTCCACTGTAGCTGAATTACAGCAATTGTGCAATGAAGAGTGGCCCGGAATTGCTCCACAGCAATGTGAAAGACTCATCTCCAGTTACAGGACGAGCTTAGTTGCAGTTGTAGCTGCTGAAGGTGGCACAACCAATTCTTACATTAGTTTTTCAAGACTACAACTGCTACTACATTTATTCTATATGTATACTATATGTCCAAAGTTTGTGGACACCCCTTTTAATGAATGCACCCATTCCTGACACAGATGTGCAAATGCACAAGCAGACAGTTTGTCTAGTCCCTGTAGAGAAGTACTGCCAATAGAATAGGACTCTCTGGAGCAGATAAACAAACAAGAACCTGTTGGCACCAGAGGTGGGCTAGAGGGGTATAAAGCCCCTCAGCATTGAGCTGTGGAGAAGTGGAAGAACTGTGTTCTCTGGAATAAGGGTTGGTGCTCCATCCAATACTTTTGGAATGAGATCCTGGCACATCCTGACCTCACTAATGCACTTGTAGGTGTAATGCAATCAAATCCTCGAAGCCATGCTCCTCCAAAACCTAGTAGAAAACCTTAGAGACAGTCACTCCAACAAAAGCAGGAGAAACTCTTTTTGATTTCAGAAGAAACAATGAACGAGCAGGTGTCCCAATACTTTTGTCCATATTGTGTATATTTAATCTGGACACATGGTCACCAGCTGCAGCATCACCCTGAAATAATCAGCTGCAGGTCCACAGTAAAGACATCCAGGTCCTGTCAAACTGGAGATAATTCTTCGTAGTTGCAATAACCACTTCTCATATCCATGTTTGACCTGCTAACCTCTGCATCTAGAAAGCGTCGTGCACAATTAAGCTCTGGCAACCTTGGGTCTCGTATTTGTACAGGAAGCCTTTGAGAAATAAATGAATTACCTGTCAGAAAGATTATTGGGTCCACTAACACAATGACCAGGCTGCTGTCGGAGCTTGCTCTGGCTCTGGCTCTTTCCATATTACTAACTGCATGAATAAGCTTCACAGAAGCTTCTTCTCAGCACGCCCCCGGGAGAGCTCTCAGCCATGGCCGGCCTTGTTCCTCTCTCTGGGTTAGGCTGCTGTAAAGAGATCCGCAGCTCTGTGTTAATATTATCGGAGTAAAGTCCACCATGAATGTTTGAGATTCTCCCATAATCCCAGGGCTTACTGAAGCCCAACATCTAAGCACCTTTGGGCAGTGCTGCTAGTGCAGGGTGCCCCACAAACACACACACACACACACACACACACGTAGACAGTTATACAATGCAATTTCTGAACATAAAAAAACAACTCGACATTACAGAAGGGAAAAACCTTCTTGCTTTGGGAATGTTGAAGCTAACACACTCAGGGCCCTATTTTAGCCATCTTTTGGCGAGCCGTCAACCGTGCACCGCACAGCTTGATTTAGGGGGCATGTCGGTGTGCCTTTGCTATGGTAATGACAGGAAAAGTACGCCTTGCATGGCTCGAAACACGTGCAAAAGGCATGTACTGCGTCTCTTAAGTAATCATGGGTGTGTTTTTGGCGTAAGGTGCAGTGATAAACCAATCAGCCTCTAAAATAATTTAATATTCTGTTTATTGTTAAAGTGAAGGTTTGCATAGCTATTAATTGGCACGCGCTATGGGTTTGTAACAAGCGGGGGTGTACGAGCGGCGGGCTGCACGTGCCTGTGTTGACAATGCACTGCCAAGATAGCAACGTACATCTGACTGTTGACGAATGTCTGCCCAGCCTGTTTTCAGTCAGTGGAGAAATTGACCTGAACCCCTCATTTCGAGACCACCATGACCATCGGGGTAGATATATAAGCAAGCACTGCTGGTGTTTAGATGACGCAGGCGGAAATAGGCATGAAAATAGACTGTTTCGGGGTGCAAGATAGCAACGAGCATCACAACGTGCCTTGCGTGGGGTGTAAGATAGGGCCCTGAAATACTCATAGTTATCACGATGAGTTGTTTATTTGCTTATTTATTTGTATTTAGTCTAATGCTGGCTTTTTAAAACTCTATTTATGTAAATACAAAGGATTATATGTAGAAAAATGTAGAAAATCTTCCCCATTAAAATATGCTCCTGTAGAGCAGTACTGTTCAGGACATTTCTGTCCTTAAAATGTCTGAAAACAAACACACCCCAACCAGCATGGACTTACTACTGAATCTGTAGCTCAATGCCTGCGGTGCAAACAAGTCTGCGGTAGCCCTGCAAATACAAGCTTGCTCAAATAAACATTCAGGCCGTGTAGGTTGATGAATGCCTCTCAGAAAACCCAGCTCTTGTAAAGGTACACAAACACCTGGACCTGAGCCTGGACGTGGTGGCCTTTACTGCAACCCTGACGTTGGATATGTGGCACAAGGTGGATGGAAAAAAGTATGAAGCGTCAAAGTTAAACTGATGAGTTTACATGAGTTTAAATGAGCCTTTACGTATTAAAAACAGTCAATATTTGAAGACTGAAGCTGAGAAACCAGAGCCGTGTGTTATCCTTAGATCTTCAAGAAGAAATTGCGGTGAGAGAGAGAGCTGGAGAGAGGGGGAAACCTGCATGTGTTTGTTTGCTGGAAAAGGTTTTATAGGTGAGCTGCCAGTGAGTGAATAATAAGGGGGTTTGTGATCACATCATGGTATCCGACTATTCCACCTGTGAAACTTGAGCAACTATTGAAGGTTCTCCAGTCTCCAGAAGATTCTCAACTGTGGAGGAACCTCTTAAGATGCTCTGAGGAACATTCAAGAAGAAGTTTTTTTGGAAGGAAAGGTTCTTGGAAGGTTTCTCAAAACACCTTAGGAGGTTTCTCTAGTTTCAAACTGGAGAACCTCAAGGATCTTGTGCTTGACCAGTGGAGGATGGATCGGGTCCCCCTTGTGACTCTTGGTTCCTCCCATAGTTTCTTCCTCATTGCCACTGTCGCCGTTGGCTGGATCCTTCATGTCTTACGTTATTTCTTTTTTTTTCTGTCTCTGTCTTTTACTAATTACTGATTATGTAAAGCTGTTTTGTGACAACAACAGTTATAAAAACCTATACAAATAAATTTGACTTGACTGACTATTAACAGTGTATGGTGCAGTCTACTCTCCTAAAAACAAAGGTGCACCAAAGTCAAGTCAAATTCAGTCGCATGTATCTGTACAGAAAAGAAACAATGCAATAATAAAATGTACAAAAGTAGCTAAAGTTAAAGTCTGAAGTTCTAGGTTTTGTGAAGAACCCTGTTTGTCAAAGAGATGAAGAAGTATGAGGAACCCTAAAACTGATAAACAACCTTTAAACCACTTCTTTAAACCTTATCTTCTCTTTTACAGAAATGGTTCATTTTATGGAACCAAATGATTCTTCTATGGCATCACTCAAAGGACCCTTCCCTTTGTAGCTCCTTGTTTTTTCAGAGCGTGCCATCACAGGAAAGCTTGGTGATAGCGCGAGAAAAATTGCCTGTGGAAAAATTCATGGAGGTTTTCCAAAAAAAAATTAAAAAAATAAAAAGCATCTTCACCCACAAAAGGAGTCCAGCGGCCCTCACGCTGGGCTGCGTCTGTTCTTTCTCTTCTTTGGTAAAGTTGCGTCTGTTGGAATTGTAGCCAGGGGACGCATTAGCCTTGTTTTTTCGTTCTCGGACATCTCCACGCGGCCTCCAAAGCCGAGCTGACAGGCCCCTCGAAAAATACCAGCCGCCGAAACCAGACAATTGTTCTCCAGTAAAGTGCTGGAACACGTTTTTCAAACTTTTCAAAAACAGCGCTGCAGGCTGCGGTGCCTGGTCCAGCCCGGCCTGGCCTGGCCAGTCTGGACAATGGGTCAAGCCGCGGCGAGGCCCGTCCGGCCCGCAGGAATCCGATGGCGGCTGTCCAAAGGTCCGGTCAGCTTAAGAGTGTGGGTAAAAGGCATTAGAGGATATTTCTCCTGCCATCATTCTGTTCTGTTCACAGCTCCAGAAGCAGAAAGGCCCGCCTCGGCCTGATCCCCCCAGGAGCTTATTTACTCCATCCAGCCTCTCCGCTAGATCAGCCTGACCCGTCTTAACCAGAGGAGAAATGTCTTATAATGGGAGATGGATGGGCCAAGAGTATAGGGCTGAATGCAGAGTGCAGGGTGATGGTGGTAGTGGGGGAGCTTTGGGGGTCGTGTAGCGCTGGTTATTTCAGGGGGGATTCCACACGGACGAATCCGACACCCTGCATTGATCTTTATGAAGAGAATGTAGGTTATTTGAATTGTTATTGCGGAGAACAGCCATGTCTTTTTTTACAGCGGCTGGGGAATTTATTTTCGGCCTCCCGAAAAAGCTTATCTCCGTCTAGCACGTCGTGTTCACAGCGCAGATCCAAATTTCTGTCATTAATACTTTCAAAAGGATGCAAATGAGACGCGAGTCTGCTTTGAGACAGAAAATATGCGACGCAGAGAGAGAGAAAACAGCGCTAATTAACAAAGCTACACCTGATCGATACATCAAATGCTTTCTTTGAAGACTCAAATCTGCCAAAACCGAGCCATACATTATCGCTAGAACATTAGAAATGCTGCCTCGTGTTCATCCGAGTGTCCCTGAAAGAGATCACAGAGACACAGACAGTGAAAAACAGCATGCGTTCGTTTGTTGGAAGAGGTTTTACAGGTGAGCCGTCAGACAGATGCTTAGTGAAGTGAGCTTCAGTAACTTCAGGATACTTTAGGATACCAAGCGACCGGCCTTCTGGTGTCTGGTCTCATAACCTAAAGGCCCGGAGCAGAAATGCACCGAGGCAAGCTGTAAATGATTCCATAATGTCTCTCCGTTCTCCAAGCTCGATTCGGGACACAAGCGGGACAACCTTCAGCTGTACACAGTGAGGGATATCTGTCTTCTTGAAATTCCAGCGGCGTAGATCACTCACACATAAACAGAGTGCTCTCATACTGTTACTGGAATGGAGACCTCACAGTGGCGCACATCCGAGCGCTGTACAATACATCAACCAAGGCCTCCTCTTCAGCCAAGGCTTTCCGCACCAGCTATTTACCTCCCATCCTACCTATTTACCTCACACTGCTTTCGCGATGGACCGTGGAACACATACCGTAACCCAGATGAGACGGTAATGAGAATAATAACGGTGCCCGGAGCGTCTACAAAACAAATGTTGGCTCTTGTTTTTCGGCTGATTGATCATTAGAAGTGGAGAGCCATTACTTTCCTTTGGTTAAACTGTCTAAATGTAATTATGGGGGGGGTGTAAGGATTCACTAAATTCATCATAATTTGATTCACGGTGCCTTAATTGCCTGATTCCTTTTTCAACACACCTGAGAAACATTCATCATTATAAAATACAGTATAAAAAGCTTTATAGTGTCCCAATCTAAATATATATGTTAGCCCCAAGCTAATGCACTAGCCACAATATAACCTGCTTTCCACTACACAATAATACAACAGGGTTGCATTTCTACCCTGCTAAAAACAAAAAAAAAAAACAACCTACCCAGCTCAAGCTGCCCAGCATGACCAAGCTGACCGAACATTATGACCAACATAACTAAGCCGGCCGACCAGCATGACCAGCTTTACCAACCTGGTTGATCAGTATGACCAGCATGATCAAGCTGGTTGACCAGCATGAGCTGTAAGACCAAGCTAGTTAAAAGGCATGACCAGCATCACCAAACTAGTCCAGCATGACCAGCACGACTAAACTGGACGACCAGCGTCACCAAGCATGTCCAAACGTAAATGTAATATACATTATGCTGGTCAAGAGCTGGTGAGGTGAGGTGGCTCAGTAGTTAGAGCTCCAGGCTATTGATGACAGGGTTGTGGGTTCGATACCCGGGCTCGGCAAGCTGCCACTGTTGGGCCCTTGACCAAGACCCTTCATCCTCTCTGCTCCCTGGGTGCTGGAGTTGGCTGTCCACCATGCTGTGTGTGTGCTCTTGCTGTACATAGTGTGTGTGTATATATACATACACCTTTACCAGTATAGGATGTGTTTTTTTTTCAAAAAACAGCTTAGACCATCTAGGAGATGCACTTTTCAGCAGGGTAGTAATTACATAATTATATATGTAATCACATAAAGTGTTCTGTAATATTAGGTTATATTTTTTACAGCTTATATGTAAATCATACAAAATTAAGACAAAATAACTATTAACAAAACACTAAATAACCACTTTTTTAAGCAAAAAAAAAACAATATATGTAGAATTAATTACATTAAAAATCATATTTTATTCATTCTATTTTGTATGTTTTTTTTTTTTACAAAAAATATAATTATAAAAATAATAATAATGCATACAAATAATAAAATAATAATAAAAAACTAATAATAAAAACGTGATCTCAATTTAATGTGAAAAAAACAACAGTGCTGTTAACACAAATTCTATCTGACCTGCGAGTCAACCTTAGTTCATGATGAGACTTGACTGCGCATGACAAGTTTGTTCACTATTTAATTATAACATTTCTCTCAAAAATCCTTATTTTCTATTACATTTACACAGATATAAAAACAACGTGATTAACTAAATGAAATTCTGTTCATTTCAAATCGTTTGACGGCCCTAATGTTTTTTTTTTTTTGCATGAACAAAATCCAATTCAAAGGCCGTCCCAGTAACCAGTAAAAAATACAGCATGGTGTTTTAGCTGCTGGTGACAACTGACGAGACTTCCAAGGGTTAAAAAAGAAACTCGGAATCACGCTTTTGATTTGCACGCCTACATGAGCACAAATCACACGCACGTCAAGGTCAGTTTCCTTTACCGATCAGCAGTCATGTCATCTCCCTCGGAAAGCCACTGAAATATTTTATAACGCCGATGCGAGCTTCTCTCTGACTGCCAAGCAGGTCTCAATGCAACCAGCCACAGGTAATAAGTTCAAGGTTAAAATTCACCTAAGCAATCAAATCCCTTGTCACTGAAGAAGCCATTTGCATGCAGTCCTCATCATACAAATAAATAAATAAATAAATAAATGAGATAAGGGTGGTCATAAAAGTGCAGGTCTGTGATAGCTTCCCCGTCTCCTCACCAGGATGAAGACGGAGACATGCGATCACGTCCTCCGGCTTCCTGGCTGTGCTGCGCTCCCTGACCACAGTATTCTTCTGTTACACACTTACGACAAAATAAATAAGACGCTGCCCAAAAAAATTGTGCTCCCAATTTAGGACTGTTATATTTGGGGCTCATCTGAGCATGCCGTAACACAAATTCAATTTGAGATAATTCCTAACTCCTCTTTAAGGTGAATTCCATCAAAGGCAGAAGAACCAAGATAAGCCCGGCTAATCAGGAGCAGCCCAGCACTTTGTCTCAGCGTAATAGCACACTAAATCTGCCGGCATAGTAGGCGTATTGTGTCAGGGAATATTATCTTTAATGTAATGACAATTATCTGGATTATTATGAGTGCTTTGCTTGGTTTAGACAATGATGACATCATTACATCCACTTCAGAGTGAGCGGAATCAGAAGCATTGCTATTTTTCCTCTCCGATTTTAGATCTTAGCCAACTCACAACTCCCATTTCACATGTAAAGCTGCCGACATTGGGAGCCAGCCTCTTTTCAAACTGCTGCCAATACAACATCACCAGGCAACCAACACGTTCTGGGAGAGTACCAGGTACCCAGCCCTAATGCATCGGCTAGCAGACGCCCGTGCTGGCTAGAACCGCACCTGAGTGATGTGGGGAAAGAGAAAGAGCCATCTATACTCAATTGTGCTCCCTCTGGCTCCAGCTGCTGATGGCATGCATTGCTCTTGCTTATTATTGTTATTATCTCTGCCGATGTTCCAGGAACATCACTGCTGATCTGTCCAGAAGCAATAGCTGATGCCCTTCCACACATATGACTCTTACTGCTGATATTACAGCTAATTCTTGATTTAGTCTGATGTATGAACGCTGGGACATGATTTTGTGGTTGATGTGTTTTTCCCGAGACCTGAAGCCGTTTAGTCTGACGTCCGAAATCTGGCACTATAGAGCCTTTCCGGCTCAATGACACACAGTCAGAAGTCTTACAGAGCAGCACGTAATATTTATTGGACTGTCAGACTTGTTCAAGTGATCGTTGCCCTTCAAAGACAAAGAGCAGTTATGCCAACCAATATCATAAAAAACAGCTGTTTGTTTTTGATTGTTTGGATCTATTATTCATCAGAGCTGTATTCACAGCCACAAAGACAAATGGCTGTGTCAAAGGAAACCAACCAACAGCATCCATACTGAATCCAAGCGAGTGGAAAAAGCCCCCCCAGGCACCCAACACAGAAATAGTCGCATGACAAATGGAGAAGACAGGGCGGAAAAAGAAAAAAAAATCAAATGCAACCTTGATAGAGTGTATGACGGGCGGACGGGCGGACGGACAGACGGACGACAGCACACAGAAAAAGAAGATATGACAAGCTGATGAATGACACCACCGGCACACAAAGGGGGAGTGAGGGAGTGGATCGATGAAGATGATTGAGAGCGAAACCAACACCTGTTGGCCCAAAACGCACAAATCAAACACCTACCGAACCGAAACCAGAGCAGAAGGTTAAATACGAAATCATCTGATAACCTAATCACACGAGAGGCAATCTGTCCTTATCAGCCCGGGAGGTGGGGCTGAAAAAATCTCATTTTCAAACTGTAATGGCTGATATATTAATTCATTAATTCTTTCTTGTCCAGGCGGAGAATTGCTTAATAAACATCAGAGCAGGAGCCAAATGAAACCGAAAGATGAGCCCTGATGGAACGGATGCTTGCCGCCGGACCAGACACCACAGACGGACGTCCATCATATGCGTGGTCACGTGGGCGAAGCTGAAAAGCCTTGTCTGTCATCAGTCTGAGATGTGTGGAGATTGGCATTGGCAGTCCACCCACGCGTCGCATTGTGTTAAAAGACAAATGGGAACATGTAGGGGATGAACCTTTTCTGCGTGACCTTTAAAATTTTCTCCCTTGTCGCCGTATTAACGCCACACTAGCTTTCGCACACCGGCCCGGCAGAGCGGCCGTCGCAGATGCCCGCTGACCTTCTGAATCTCATCTCCCTCAGTCAGCCAGGCGACTGCTGGCATCGCCTTTCAGTTGGGAGGAAATTAACATGAAATTAAAGCTCTGAGAAGATTGGACCCTACCGACTAATAGGACTAATTAAGATGCAAAGCAAAAGCCCCCTCCCTCTTAACTGATCCACCTTTGACACACTATTTCCGAGGTCTATGGGTTTGTGGAGAACATCAAGAATCGAAGGGCTGACCAAAGTAACTTTGACAGGATAATAACAGTGAGAATGCTAATGAGGTGGCTGATGAGATCCGAGCACAGACATCCCGGGACGCCAATTTTTTATTATACCAACTTAAGTGACCACTTAAATCCTCACATCTCACTCTCATTACTACATACACTAAATGTCCAAATGTTTGTGGAATGGTCTAGTCCCTGTAGTGACGTATTGCCAAGAGATTAGGACTTTCTGGACTAGATAAAAATGAACCTATTGGCACCATGCTGCCTAATGCCAGGCGTGGGCTAGAGGGGTATAAAGCCCCCCAGCATTGAGCTGTGGAGCAGTGGAAGAACTGTGTTCTCTGGATTGATGGTTGGTGCTCCATCCAATACTTTTAGAATGAGTTGGCAATGATGAGGTGGGGTGGTGATCATAAAACATCCTGACCTAATGAACGCTGTTATCTGTGAATGCAATCAAATTCTCACAGCAGTGAGACAGATACTGGAAAGGTTTCGGGTCATCACTGTCAGCAGAAAACCTTAAATCTCCCAATGCATAAGCTTACAAAAGAATGAATACACACTAAAAAAGGAGCATTGTGTGAGAATTGGCACCCCTACAGGTGGGGAGTGTAAGTCACATTTACACCACTACCATAAATACAAACTATGTGTATGAAGAAGACTTGATAAAATAACAATGCAATCCTCACAGCAATCCTCCTCCAAAATCTAGAAGAAAGCCTTCTTCCCTGGACAGTAGAGACAGTAGTGACTCCAACAAAAGCAGGATGACCAGGTGTCCCAATATGGGTCCATACACTGTTGAAAGTATAAGATCCTTTGACACTGTGTAGACACCTTTTAAGGAGCTTTGAGGAACCTTCAAGAACGGTTCTTAGAAGAAAGAGGTTCATTGAAAGTTCCTTAAAGCACATTAGGAGGCTCTTCCACAGCTGAAGAACCTTTAAAACTGAAGAACCTCCAAATGTTCATGAGGGATCTTATACTTTTAACAGTGTATAGTGGGCTTTACACAAGACACTGATCATGGGTCTGTGGACTACCCTTTAAGGCAGGAGTGCCCAAACATTTTGCCTTAGGGGCGAAAGTGCAGTGTTTATGCACTTCTAGGCAGTTGCTAGGCTGTTGCTATGTGGTAACTAGGGTATTTTTTTTCACTAGGTGGTTGCTTTGTTGTTGCTGTGGTGTTGTAATTCACCTTTACATCAATACCATGAAATAAAAACTGTGCAATACGTTTCATGGACAGCTGTACACATGCATTTGTTGACAGGCTGAAAAATGCAGATGCAGCATCTGAAGTGAAAGAAGCATATGGACAGGAGGCAGTATTGCTATGGTGTTGCTAGGTGGTTGCTGTGGTATGCAGGAGGCTGCTATAGTGATGCTAAGTGGTTTCAAGGTGGTTGCTACGGTGTTACTAGGTGGTTGCTAGGTGGGTTCACTTTTTGTACCCCATTCATTCCTATGTGATTCCTACTGTCCTCCTTTTTCCTGCACCTCTAGCCAAGATGCCACATAGCGGGACATTGGGGGCCTACCTTTTGCCGTATCTCTTCCTCCATCTTAACGGGAGAGCCGAGTTCAGCCACTTGGCGGACTCCCTCGCTGGCATATCCCCCATATTCCCACAGCACGTAGTTCCTGGAGTGAGAGGCTCCGATCAGAGCTGACCAGTGATTTGCACGCCCTTTGGGGAAAAAAGCACAGCGGTCAGCAAAGTGGTGAGACAGAGACTGGAAAGGTTTCGGGTCATCACTGTCAGCAGAAAACCTTCAATCTTCTAACCCGTAACCTTACAAAAGAAGAAAAAAACACATGAGAGTATCTAAATAAATAACAAAACTGACAGTTTTTTGGCCCATTTATTTAAAGAGAGGCTCCACTCCTCTCTTCAAGATTCCTATGCTGTTTAAACTGGGACATTACTCTTTTAACAATTGTAAATTACATTCGATCAGCCAGTAAGGTCGTATTTACAAGTGAGAAACTTACTCTAAATGAAACACATCTTTACCAAAAGTATTGAAGAAGTGAGAAATGACATTTTTTGCTCCTGGGCGCCCCTATAGGTGGGGAGTGTAAGTCACATTTACACCACTACCATAAATACAAACTGTGTGCAAGAAGAAGACTTGATAAAATAGCATTGGTGAGTCGTGTGAGAGAAAATCTCCAAAAAATTGTGGATATTTGAAAAGATGAATGGACCAAAATGACTGGAGAAAGATTAAGGGGTCCTTGTTTTGGTGTAGTTAAGGTTAGAATAAGGGGTTAGAATTAGGCTTAAGATTAGGTGTAGATTAAGATGTAGCCTAAATTTGGGTTAAAATTATTCATAGGTGTAGATTAAGATAATACAATTACATTTTAGGTTTCATAGTTTTTGCTTTGTTACAGTTATGTTGGATTTGACGAGTCGACTCTCTGTTGTGAGTCGACTCAGACAGGAGGCCCCTGTAGGCTCTTCTTCGTTGCTACAGGTCGCGTTTCCTCTTGAGCGTAAAAAAAAATGAACTGTGCTGTGAACATCCCCTTATTGACACCAGTACACATGCATTTCTGGACAAGCTGAGAGATCCTGAAGCAGCATCTGAAGGTAGAGATGCATGTGGACTGAGGCGGTAGAGTAATACTACAGGATTTTACACGAATATGACTCGGGTTACGCAGCGTTACACTGCAGTCCTGGAGAGAGGGTCTAGTTGTGCAGCTCTACCAAAGCTCCATAGTGCCTGGAGTGGCAAGGACGGAGACGCCATTCTCCCTGTTATGGTGAGTGGAGCATCAATGTGATTCTGAAGCTGCTGTTTTAAGGTGAAAACTGCTGCATGATGCTGCTTTAAAACTGATTTGAGTATTTTCAAATAGTATAAACCAACAGCTTCAATTGCCTGACGGACACTAAGACAACTGCTACAAATTCCATTAGGATTTACTGACGGCCACTGAATACTAATGCTGAATCGGCCTGCCCAGAACATTAGAAGACACAAAATGGTTTGAAGTTACTAAAAACGCAATTACAAGGCTCCCAACTAATCCGACAGACTAACAGTCCTCCTGTGTGTTTATTTCCTCTCCCTCCAGCCCGATGAGAAAGAGGATTCTTCAATGTCTGTTTCCGAAAGCCTGGTAGGTGGCCTCGCAGTGGCTGCCCTGCTCTCGCTGACAGGATCTCTCTACTCTCTCCTGTTTGGTAAATGATTAGGGCTCCTGCTGTTGTCCTGTCTTCAGTAAATAACTGACTGTATGCTTTCAGACACGCACACGGGTAATGAAGCCTGTCTCCCACAGACACTCAAACTGACAGGGAGAGTCATAGGGGGAGACAAGTCTCTTCCTGTCTCTTTTACACACACACACACACACACATCTACTGTGTGTAACGTTGTTGCTTGTGTGATGATGCAGTCAAATAATAATAATAATCCAAATAAACTGATTAAATATCATCTCATACTTCAACCACACTGTATTTTTTTAAATCAGTAACTGATTACAGAGCTTTGAGTTAGCTTAGCTTAGCTCAGTCCGACGTTCTCCTAACTCACATCTCAGTTTGGTCAGCAGTGCATTCTCACCCGAGCCTTAAAAGCATCAGTAAAGGAGCTGCAGCTAATTAAACTGGTTAAATACTGGGAACGATGTTTAGTCTGTGGCTGCTCCCCGTCAATCTGTTAACCATTTATTCCCATCTGCAGGTTAGAGCGCCCCCTATCACATGGGAAGAGGGGTCTGTTTCTTTACATTTTATGGCATTTAGCTGACGCTCTTATCCAGAGCAACTCACAAGGTTATTTGTATTACCAAGGTGGGCCAACGTAGTGTTAGGAGTCTTGCCCAAGGACTCTTATTGGTGTAACACAGCATAGTTACCCAGAACTGGAATTGAACCAAAGTCTCCCACATGGTGTGGTACCTCACTAGCAGGTAGTGGAGTTATCTGTAGCGCCACATCAACTGCCCAGTGCTCTTTAGACTCCTGATCATGGATGAGGCCAGTGGTGTTTATGGGATTCAAACTCCACAAGTGGGCAGTTAAGCCCTGTCCACGTGTATCCAGTGGTATTTTTGGGTTTTGGCGTCCCGCCCACATGTAAATGCTGGATTTTTAGTTACTGAAACCACAGAATTCTGAAAACGCTCTCCAAGGTGGAGATATGTGAAGACTCTGTTTTCCCTGTTGTCATGTGGACTGTGAATGGAGCCTTTGGAACAGTCTTTAAGGTGGAGCTATCTGAAAACCCTGTTTTCAGTGTTGTTGTGTGGAAAACTGAGCTTTATGAAACCCCTGATGTCATAATGTATGCATATTAATACCTCAAATACCTCAAATACCTCTTCAAATTCTGGAAATGTCTCAAATACCTCCTTCCTCCCTATATGGTGAACTGCATCAGTTATAAAACTACAGCGTCCACATGCAGATAGCACTAAGGTTCCAATAAGGTCCTAAACTTGCCCATGTAAATTATTACATTTTTACATCTGGCAAATTCTGTTAATACTTTCCCCACTGTGTGTGTGTTAATGTACTGTCCCCTTTAAAACATACTACTACATGTTTAATCATGTGACTTCTCGCCCCGTTCAGTCTGGACCATGGAAGCATCATGGAGTAGAACTCGAATACTGAGCCAACTGAGCAATTCGAGCAGTTAATAATGAGGTCAAATGTTTAGTTAATCGTGAAACTGTTTGGAGGTCATATCACCCGGCACTAGCATAGGGATAAGTGTGTAACTGGAGATTAAGCCTCTGTGTTTTCTTCTTTCTTCTTCATGTTGTTTTGATGTCTCTATATATGAGATCCTGTCACCCCACACAGCGCTAGCATGCTAATGCAAGTGTTTTTCATCTTGTAAATATTTTTAAAAACAGAGGGTGGGAAATCTCTGGATTTGTGTGGATGGAGCCTTAGATAGTTGTGCCACTCTAGAGCTGTGACGCCATCCTCATTTCGATGTCCAAGAAATAAGGGGAAGGTAAATTTACTCAGAGCTGTGTTTTTATGTGATGTAATTTCACAGCTCTAGACCGGCCCTACAGTCTAACTGCTGTTCATTAAGTATGAGGAGGTCATAAGTTCAAATCCCAGCAAGGGCTTAGTGCTCCGTTGTTAATAGTCTTTTAGTCTGGGACGTCATGTGATAAGGGGCGATGGGATCTGCCGATGGGAATAAACAGTAAACGGACTGAGGGGGCGGAGCCGCAGTTTCAGCTTCAGATCATTTACTAATTTACTGAGTACGTTTTTGAGGCTCAATTCAATTTAGATCGCTGACCAAACTGTGAGTTAGGAGACCTTTTGATTAAACTAAGTTGAGCTAACTCAAAAGCCGCTCTGTAGTCAGTTAGGTTTTACAGTGCATTGAACCATAGGGCACTAAAGTAAGCCTTGCTGGCCTTTTCAACCAGCAGTGCCAATCAATACCTTTATAGGCCCCATCATTTTTTTTTTTTGTTGCTTAGACTAGGTTAGATACAAGATTTACAAGATTAGATTAACACGTAAAAAGTTGTTATTAAGCTGGTGTACCCAAACATGTGACAGGGCAGTCTAAGCGCAGCGTTTTTATTTATCATTTATTCCTGGAACACTAATGACTCTGCAACACTCTGGGAGGTCTGGGATTTAAAAGAATGACGTCAAGTCTCTGACAAGTTACTGTTACTCACTGGGGTAGTCTTTGGGATGCACTTTCTCTGACCAGTTCCCGTAGAAGGTGACCCGGTACTTGGCTGTTCCACAAGCGCAGCAGTCCTGCCGGGGCTTCTCTGTAGCTCTGAGAGGGTCTGGAACGCAAGCACACAGGATTAGTGTGTATGAGGGCTCACATCACACACTCACAAACACGGCAGCACAAATTCATCTTCACCTGCCCACACACATTCTTCAATGATGCCGTATTTAGCGAGGTCATTCCGCAATGGTAAGGTTGAAGCAAAAAAAAATAACAAACAAACAATCAGCAATAAGCTTTCACTGATACGATACTATCAGAGCGCATCCAACAATAAAGGCAGCATGTATTCTGTTACTGATCAACCCTGACAGCGAGAGATGTGCTTTAATAGGGTTAATATGAGTTCAAGCAATTTTGGGCTCATTTCAATGCTCAGGACCCCACAGGACTGACCACCACAGAGCAGGTAGTAGTATTAGGGTGGTGGGTCATACTCAGCACTGCAGTGACACTGACTGACACAGTGGTGGCGAGTGTGTTAGTAGTGTGTGTTGCGCTGCTGGTACAAGTGGATCAGACACAGCAGTGCTGCTGGACTGAGGATAGTCCACCAACCAGAAATGTTCAGCCAACAGCATTCTGTGGGCAGCGTCCTGTGGGCAGCATCCTGTAGGCAGCAACAGATGAGCTTCTCTCTCTGACAGTCTGTACATCTACAAGCTGGACCAACTAGGTAGGAGTGTCTAATAGAGTGGACAGTGAGTGGACACTGCCGTATCTGATCCACTCGTTCCACCAGCACAACACACACACACACACACACACTAACACACTCCTCCCCAGCATGTCAGTCAGTCTCACTGCAGTGCTGAGAATGACCCACCACCCAAATACTACTACCTGCTCTGTGGTGGTCAGTCCTGTGACTACTACTGTCTTGAATTATAGAACTACACACTGTTCCTACGTGGTCAGTGGAGCTGATATAATGGACAGTGAGTGAAGAAGTTTTAGGCAAAGCTTAGTTAAGAGCTTTTCTCTCAGATAAAACAGGTGAACATAAATCCAGTAAAAACGAGAGCTTCTCATTCTGAAGAAAGAAAGTAGTGAGATCTTGTCGGTGAGCTAGTCTAAAGAACAGAGCTCGGTTCCTCCAGGTTTCTCCTGGAAGCCCCCCAGTCCAGCCAGCACAGCGTGGAGGATGTGTTCAACTCCATCAGCAGCAGCAGCAGCAGCAGCAGTTCACCTGATTTACCATCATTAAGCCCTGATTTACCACCAAACCAGGTGTTGATCTGAGGAGAACTCTAAATAATACTAGACTCCATGAGAGAGGAGAACTTTGGAGATGTTCTAATGATGAACACAGTGATGGAGAACCTCCACCACCTTCTGTAGGAGTGTTATTATTAGTGTTTATTCAAATATCAGTGATTTACTGAGCTAATCCAGATCCGCAGCTTTTTATTCAGCACTGTACGTATATATTTGATATGGCAGCATATGATGCACACGTGTGTTAATACAGACACAAGCACACAGGCTCCACACACAGGAACACAAACACAGTGAGAACCTCTAAAAAGCTATAATAAAACACAACAGCTTAATTACGCTCTTTAGTACGAGCAGAGGAGCAAAACAGAACAGGAAAGAAGGGAAAGAAAGTACAGGACAGTTTCCCAAGCAAATTACACGGAGCAAATTGGACAAACAACGCAATGATACGGCTCTAATTGCATAGCTGTGAAACAATTTTGCAATTACCTTTCTCGCACAGTCTCCAAGTGAGAGAGCCTTCATCCTGGAAGTAAATGATCTTCCTCTGTACGATACTCGCCCTGCGGTGAAGACAGAAAGGTTACACACCGTGCATCCGCAGCTTTACTGTTTACTGCTCGGTCCGCTCTAATCGGGGACAGCTCCTCCGTCGCGTTCAGAGACGCACTGCTGTCAGCTGGAGAAGTGAGAGCAGTCTTCTCGGGTTCATTTTGCTCCTTTACAAGCTCTCACAGATGCACCACACCATACAGCCTGGGTTAGGGAATGCTAACTGTGATATCTGACACTTACGTGTTTACAAACTGTACCTCAAAATCCATAAAGCTGACTCTGTGTCTCTAGGTCATATCTGCTATTGCTCGGATCAGAGCCTATCAACATCCTTTAGCTCTATCTACTAGAAGACGCTGTTTACAGTAGATTTATTGCTGAAGGTCCTCTTGCAGTGTTTTTCTATGGATTCTATGTTTTTTATTATATTTATTTGGGGATTTAGAAAAACCATCATATTTATCTAATGTATTAACTCATGTTTATTGTCACATCACATTACACAGGTGTACAGGTGAGTGAAAAACTTGCAACTTACAACTTATACCATACATTAGGGCTGGGCGATATGGTAAAAATACTATATCATGATATTTAAAGATTTTTTTGCGATACACAATATTTATCATAATACATGTAAACACAGACTAAATACATCAGTATCCACAGATTCTTATAAACTACTATTCAGGTTCTGTCCTGTACTGAATACAGTGATTTATACTCAACATCTGCTGCTCTTCATCTAATTAACCCAGTCTAATTACACTGTTAGTAATGAAACCTGCAGCTGATCAGTAAATGTTTAATAAGCACTCTCAGTCTCACAGTCTCCTCCATATGATTAGAAAAGCTTACTGTTATCACCATAACAAATTTTATCACGATACGATAAAATATTGTCATATTGCCCAGCTCTACTATTCATATACACACACTATACACACTCTCTATTTACAATACTGCACTGGTTAAAGCAGTTAAACGTACAGGGTTGGTAGAATCTGAATGTTTACATTATTTACTAAAGGCACTGGATGGGAGTGAGTTCCAGTCGTAAGTGCAGGGTGAAGAGTGTGAACAATGCATTAAAGCATCACTGATAGGAAAACAGCATACTGTATGTTCAAAGTTCTTTATAGGTAAAGGAACCAAATCATATTGTCGCTGTCCCACAAAAAAAAAAAAAACTTCTTAACTTATAATAGAAGTTAAATTTCTTATTACAGGTGTTTTTGGAGCATTTCTATTGGCCCATTCATCATATATATATATATATATATATATATATATACATATATATAAATCTGAAAAATTTAATTCAAAACTTGTCTTTACAATATGTACATGGTTTTGTTCCATGTTGGAGCATATTTTTATTTTATTTTATTTTTTTTTTATTTTAGATTTTGATGAGGAAATATTGTAGACTATTTTCAATACAGACATATAATATAATAATATTTATTTATGTATTATTATTTATTAATATATATTTATCGTTTTATTTATTTAACTTATTTTATTTTATTTTATTTATTTAATAATTGCTCTTTGGGTCTAACTGGGACCTTGAAATTCCAAATTTCGTTCCACCCCATGTTCCACATGTGATGCGAATGGTAATAAAATCTCCCTTGAATCCTAATATAATCCCAGGCTGTCATATGGATTTGTGATATACTGAGACAGAGAGAAGCATGTATTTAAGTTTAAAATGAGCTATTATAGCATATTTTATTAATTTATTTCAATTAAAACATCATGAACATAAAGAAATCACTTCTCCAACAGAAAACTGTGGTAGAAACTGCGGAAATTACAGATATTTGCAGCATGCCAATACTGAAATAATCAACTCTGGTTTTCTATAGGCTTACTGGGTGACTGTATCCTTCATTACATATAAATAAATCTTACATGTGATCTAATAAATAATCAGATGAAACAGATGAAATATTTCTAACTTTTTATCTTTTTCAATCTTTTTCTTACTGGTCTAAAAGGACAGACTATGCTTCTTTCCTATAGAAATCAAAAGACAGATGTGTGGTTCTACATCTGTGTGTTCTGATGGGTCCAACAGAACCTACATTCTGAATTAGCCGACAGTAAATCTGCCCAGATCACCGGAGAGAGGCCGCCTAAAGCAGCTTACCCGTTTCAGTGGTTTGCGTGGTGGATGTTGTTCAATGGCGAGTGAGTTTGTTAGGATTCTCCTCCAAAAGTTCACCAATGCCTCCATACTTCAGACCTTCTCTGAACAATTGGTTACTGCTAGCTTAACTTACCACCCCCTCTGCCTCTGCCTCCGCCTCCACCTCCGCTTCCTCAGCTTCAGCCTGACTCAACAGTGAACTACCAGCGCATGCTGTCACTCAGACTTTCTTTAAGCAAGCACACCAGAATAGCAGCCCTGCTAGAATATGAACATATTTATGTGGGATTCCCATTATTAATCATTTTCGTAAAAAAAAAAAAAAAAGACATTGACTGAAGAATGTCAGTTGACTGACGGGTCTCCAACTGATGATTTGACTCTTCAACTTTCGGGTGGGTGTCTCTGTCACTTAATTAATAATTAAAAAAATGTATTACAGTATACATTTACATTTATGGCATTTGGCTGACACTCTTGTCCAGAGTGACCTACAAGGTTACTCATATTACAGAGGTGGGCCAACATAGTGTTAGGAGTCTTGCCCAAGGACTCTTATTGGTGTAGCGCAGCACAGTCACCCAGACTGGGAATCAAACCCCAGTCTCCCACATAGTGTGGTAGCTCAGTGGCAGGTAGTGGTGTTATCTTTTGCGCCACACCAACCACTCAAGTCTTGTTCACCTTCTAATAATAACATTTTATTTACATATTATTTTACTATATCCATTAAAAATAGTCACAATTCTAATATATTATAATAATATTTCATATATAATATTTGCCACAAGAGGCACTGCCAACTGAAAGTGACTGTGCCTTAACTAAACATTGAGTGTGAGGTGGATGGGGGTGTATTTACTGCCTGGGATTATAGGATTACAGGCTAATCAAGAAGCTCTGATGTTTATATCATGCATGTGGAATGACAATTACGCAGCCAATCAGCAGTCTACATTTTGGAATATGCATGCTGATCATGGCTCACTGATGCTGATGAGACTGATGAAACTTCTTTAACTGAAGGATTTAACATGTACCCGGTCCTGATTTACTGACGACAAAGTGGAGAACTAAGCAGGACTGTACTGAACTGGGATAAACACGAATATCAACCACAGTGTTTTTCACCTTGCCTGTCTCCCTGCCGATATTAGCATATCTCACATTTCCCAAAAGTTGGACGCTACCTGTTTAAAAACAACAAGCATCTACAACCTTCCGACTCCGGCCAGCACCAGCCCGCCTCAAAAAGGCCCTGGAGGCTAGGACAGCACCGCATCGCATCAACCCCACTCGACACCTCCACTATCCCCACCATTCCCACTGAATACTAATGCAGCCCCAGCGCTGTGTCCCAGCAGAGCCGGCAACTGCTGTCAGTCAGTGATATGACATGTAGTATGGAGGAGCTGTCCATCTCCCCCTGCCCTCCAGGCTATACCGCACACACACACACACCACTTTCCGTGAAGGCTTTATACATGGAAATGATGGTTGTCTCACTGAGCAGAAATCGGTGTGGACTCGTTCGCGGCGCCATCTGAATTTCATTTCCGTCGCTATTTTCCCGTGTCAGTTGTATAAATTATTGGGGAAAAGCTTCACAAAGGCATATAAACCACACTTTTGTACAAACAGACTAAATAACAGAGTCTGTAAAGAGAAATCAGTTCAATGCCCAGCGCTCAAATGCACTTATACTCAGTAGCCTCGACTACTAGTCTAGTCTAGTCAGCATACTGCCTGTCCATACAATAAACTAATGAGCCAATCAAGGCTGTGCATTACAGTGATCTAACCACAGTAAAGAGCTGATGTTTGACCCAACGAATAACCTTCAGCAGCTTGTTTTAGACTTAAAAAAGCTGCCGTACCAAACAGCAGCCCTCCATCAACATCGGTCAATATGATAAAATACACCAATGTTTATGGACTAATCCAATTAACTAGGGAGTCCCTGCAGAAACGGCGAGTGTGACTGCAGCTCAGCAGTGTTGCTGTGATACACTGTGATGTAGGTGTTGGTTGCTAAGGTGTTACTAGGTCGAGGCAGAGCTGTGTTGACAAACGTCTGGCTAAAATGTAGGGTGCCAAAGCTTTTGCCCAAAACATGTTTAGTCCAAATGTTTATTCAGTACATTTGCCTAATAAAGCTGTGTCCACAAACTTTTGGCAAAAATTTACGGTGACAAAATATTTGTCTAAAAGATGGCTGGGCCTGAAGCCATAGCACAGATCGTACAGGAGAGGAATGATGAGAAAAGGTGGGACCTATCAAAACACTCCACCATTGATTCCTAAGGGGACAAAATGTACAATAATTTGACGAAAAACGTGACTTGATTGATAAAAAAAAGCTTAAGAATAAAACTATTCAATTATTTCTATGATTTGGCCAAATTCTGTGTTCGTATCTCAAAAAAATCTGTCCTGCAGAGAAGTAGGAATTTTTGGTTAAAAGTTTACGGACAGATTTTAGTATATTCCTATGAGAGTGTTTTGGCCACAATAGTTTCTTACTATTGTACTGTTTATACTACTGCACCTATCCAAAAGAAAACTGCAATACCTACTGAAATCACACTAATTATTAATAATCATCACAGAAAAAATCTTCTTCTGCACAGTAATCCAGTTTGTTAACAGTAGGCCATGGTTGTCAAATAGCATAATGGCCGCAAGACCCTGTTTACATCCGTTAGTCCTCACTAACAGTCTAATTTCCTGCACAATAATAAAAAAAACTAGTCTAAATCTGGGTCTTCAAATGTGTATTGGATTAAATACAGCCAATTTACAAATTGTCTAACTGTCTAATTTGCTAATTGCTTAATGACTTTTTTATCAATACAAAACTCATTTAGTTGATTTAAGTATATAATCAGATATAATCCTGATTCCGAAAAGAATTTAATGTAAACAAAGCTGTCACATCTCTGCTGACTTTGCCGTGTGCAGTATTCAGCATGACCTGCCATTTGTGTGCTGTGAATGATCTGAATACCTTTGTAATATAAAGTGACCCTTTTAATTTATTTGACCCATTTTTTCCTCTCACTCTCTGCACGAATCCCACTTTATTGACCATGTGCTGCTTTCAGACCCCGTGCTGCTCGCTGTGGCCCTGTCCCCAACTGCGGGACAGCAGCTTTATCAGGTGTCTGGGGGCTAAATCTGTTCTATTCAGTGCATCAGGCCTTACAGCAGGGGTCGAATCTGACCGGCGTAAAAGACTTTTGCTACACAGGCACCCAACCTTGCTCCTGAATGTGTGGCCTCCTGCTGATTTTAAATCCAGCTTCAATCTAACACGTCTGCTCATGTTTTTATTGCCACCATCTAAAAGCTGAATTTACACTAAACAACTGACTGGAACACTAAAACACTGTTTTTTCCCCAAAAAGCACTAAAAGGTGACATATTATAACCCTTTTAACAGCTTAGCACAGTTACTTGAGGTGTTCATGCATGAAACGTCTGTGACATGTTTTGGCCCAAACACCATAAGAACTACTGATCTCCTCCCACTGTCTAAAACAGCCCTGTTCAGAAAGTCCGGTCTGAGTGCCTGTCCCTTTACATGATAATTACTAAACCCACCCCTGAGCTCCACCCTTCTTTATGGATCCTCTCAGCTACACAAGTTCTCAGTGTCCATGTTTAAACTAGCTAGCTAACTTTTACTCCACCTTGAGTTCATATTTCTTTCTCTCTCGTTTGCCCCCTACACACATACAATTTCCCTCTCACTCTCTTTCTCTCTCTCTCTCTCACTTGCTCAACCTTAACATACACATACATACTGTGTCCCTCTCCCAGCTGTAGTCCACCCTACCTACCTTTCTGTCCTTAGGTTTTTAACTACTCAAATCAGGACCAATATCCCTATCTGGCATCATGACTGAACAGTAACCATGCTACTAAAAGGCTGTACCCACTAATTATTTTTTTATTTAATTATGTAAATATTAAATATTTGTTTGTACGTGAAGCATCAGGCTCAGGATTCCCACTCGAGACCCCCAGGCCTTAGTGGTAGTGCATTAGACCGCTGCATTAGTCACTCAGAGCCACCCCATATGAGTAGCTCTTCTCAACAAGAGCTTCAAAAGGCAGCGGGGGGTCCAAATTGTTGGTTTTTGAGGCTACTTTGAAAATGTCACATGGCCACGAAGAAATTAGACTGGAGACAGAAGGGAATGAAAGCGATTAGCATAGCAAAAGAATAAAAAGCTGAAGCAATAGGTGATGCAGAATTGTGGGACATGTAGTTCACAAGGGGTCAAAAGTGTGGATTACAGCAAGATTCAAGGTGTTTATCGCACTGACAAAGGATTTCCTAAATTGATCGATAAAGAAAACGACACTGTGGTCTTTCAGCCTTCCAATACTAGTACTAGCTAATAGTCGCTAACCTTCGGTTTGCAATATGCTTGCTAGCATCTTACCGCGCTGTGCCATAAGCAACGCAAATGTGTGTTTAGACAGGTGGTGTCGAGTTTTTGTTGCTTATTGCATGTTGCTAACTCTGTAGCTGTACCTGTAGCTTGTGAAGTACATGCCACACAATTCCACATCACAGATTGCTTCAGTACACAGTTTTTTATTGTTTTGCTATGCTAATAGCTTTCATTCCCGACTGTCCTGCTGCCTTTTGAAGGGGGTGGCTCCAAGTGTCTCAGCGGCCTAATGCACTACCACTAAGGCCTGGGGTCTCTAGTGTGAATCCTGAGCCTAATGTTGCTTTGCCATCAGCAGCCAGAGTCACTGGCCACACTCTCTCCGGGCGGGTAGATAGCGCTCTCTCTCCCCTCATCACTCTTAAGCAATGTTTGTCAGCACAGGTGTTCCCAGTGGAGCTGGGAACCCGGCAATGCCACAACGGCAGCAGTTCAAAAAGAGGCAGCGGCTGGCTTTGCATGTATCGGTGGAGCCATGTTAAGTCCTTACCCTCTTAATGCCAGAAGCATTGGTAGTGCTAGGGGGAGTTAGGAACGAGGGGTTCCAATTCTTTTCCACTTGTTTCAGTGAGAAGATTTCAAGGTCTATACACAATGGTGGACAGAGGATTGTCAATGCAGGAGAACTGTAGCTTTGTCCTGAAGACCTTGATCAGCTGGAGGTGTTTTGCTGGAATTAAGCTCTGCGGGCGAGAAGCTCCCCAGGAGCAAGGTCAGACTGCCCTAATCTACAATGAAAATGACAGACCTCTTATACAGCAATCAGCACTGACAAGCTCACGCCAGCCTTATTCCGCACAGAGAGGAATCTTTCAATGGTGGTTTACACAACGCTGGGCTTCCGTTACTCAATAGCTTTCCTTTCAAACCTTTCATTTCACTGCACTACAGAAACATACCTGTAAATTAAGCAGCGGCAGTCTGCAGAGATCAGATTAGTCAGCCCATGCCCAGTCTATCCACTACGGTCTACAGTCAGCTACACCAAACACCAGCGTTGAAATTCACTCCAATCTGCATCTCCCTCCACCACTGTAAAACGCATACATTACTGACAGCCCGACGCAGGAGGAGTGCTGGCCGGCTCCCAAACGTAATTGGACTTTTATTTGATGTTGGCTGCCAGGCTCTGCCAGGCACATTTCACGGCCTTTCGGCTGGCGCTGGGCCCGGAGCTCTAAGGTGCGCCCCGCCTCCCTGACCCGGCCATGCCAAGACACCAAGTGTCGTCTTAACACAGCAGATGTTCCAAGTGTCAAAATATGCGGGAGAAAGTCACGCACAGCAATAAGGGGCAGAGAGAGTAGTCTGGCCACTGGAGTGGTCTGTTTGTCCTCAAAGCTCTCAGACCCCTTGCTTCTTCAGCTTTGTGCTGCGGCTGTGAGAACTGTAAACTATATGTCCAAATGTTTGTGGACACCCCTTCTAATGAATGCACTCAGCAACTTTAGGTTGCACCCATTACAGACACAGCTTGTCTAGTCTCTGTAGAGAAGTACTGCCAGTAGAATAGGACTCTCTGGAGCAGATAAACAGGAACCTATTAGCACCATGCTGCTTAATGCCAGGCGTGGACTAGAGTGGTATAAAGACCACCAGCACTGAGCTGTGGAGCAGTGGAAATGAGAGGCTCTACCAGAAGACTCCAATGCTTCTTTATCTATCATTATCAGAACTTCTCCTTACTCCCCACGACCTTCAGTCTGCCGTCCAAGATGAACGTTTCTACGTTCAGCCATGTTCAGCTCCTCCTCTGCTGTGTTCTCTCTTCACCGGCTTCCTGTAGCTGCTGTCCACATTAGATTCAAACCCCTGACTCTGGTCTACAAAGCCAAGACTGGACCAGCCAGCCCCTCCGTACTTGATGGCGATGGTCAAAAACCGAACTGCACCAAGAACCCTTCCAGCTTCAAGTACGGCTCGGCTCGACCCGCCATCCTTTAAGATCCACGGAAGACGAGCGTCCAGACATTTTTCTGTCCTGCACCGTGTTCCGAGAATACTTGGGTGAAGAGTAGAGTAGTATGGTCTCATATTGACTTGAGTTTAGTAGTGTCTAAACTTAGAGGACTCTTTGATTTTTTTGTCTATTCAAACTAGCTTATAGGTTATTATTGAGTAAATAGCGAAGCACTTTTGTAAGTCTGCTAAATGCCATAAATGGAAATGGAAATGTCTTGTCGTCTGAATGCAATGAATGCGCAGGTGATTTCTCAGCTAGTTCGCTGGTATTTCAACTAGTGACCTGTCTCTGCATTCCATATTTTTTGAGCTACATTAGCCTCATCATTTACAAGCACAGCAATCCAAATAAGAAAACACATGAAACACATGTTATATCCTTCCCCAAATCTACTGTCTAGTGTATCTAGTGTCGTGTGTGTAAATGACAACATACAGGAAGTTCAGGAGTGTATGCAGTGTAAACAACCTCACACAGTATTCACATGCAGGAACACAAAAAGCAGCTAGTGTTCAGGTTGTGAGAATACTACACAGCTTGTGTACAGTGGAGGGCGTTTCAGCTAACCCTAAGACCTAAACCTTAAATCTTACCTTAAAATGGTTGTAAAGTAAAGGTTAGGGTAAGGGGTTATGGTTGGTTATAGGGTTACATTCAAATACCCTGTTTGTCTAATTAATTAATACAAAACTCTTCAAGTATCTTCAAAATACATGCTAAGCTTGTGCTCGTCTGAGTGTTAATATAACTCTAGACACTTTTATACACCAAGCATGTCTCAGCTGACTGACTACATTTGAGTTAAGTGAGGGAACAGAGCAAATTAGTTTTTTTTTCTAATATTTTCTCCAGTTCACGCTCAAAGGTAATGTGACAGACGGTAGGCTGAGATAACGCAGGCCGGGGATGACGCTGGCTATTATTCCTAGCAGAGGGGACAGGAGTGGGAGAAGAAAGGTGTGGAGCAGTGTGGCTCATAAAGAGACAGTAAAAGGCTAAATGAGGTTCACCTGCTGTAACTGCCCGGGGTGGACGCTTTACACCGCGAATCAGTTCAGTCTCTATGCTCATTCTGCACTCACAAAACCGTCACTCCCCTCCGCAGCTCTGCCGTAATCAGGACGACTAATGGCTCTTGAACTTCCTATTTCAAATTTTTGGAGGTCTGTGAGATATCTCATTAAAGCTCCATTCACCTGGTCGTCCTGCTAATCACACAGAAGTGTATGTGTGCCTCTGCCTCTGGGTTTGTGTGTGTGCACATGGACGAGTGAGAGAGAAACCAAGATGTCTGTTCAGTGTTCAGGCCAGCAGAGAGAGAAAGAGAAAGTATGTGTATGTGTGTGTGTGTGTGTGTGTGTGTGTGTGACATTGAGAGAGAGAGAGAAATATCATTTTTAAAAAAGAATGAACTGGATCATCTTGACCTTCACGAGTTTGCAAAGACCCTCCTAAGTGAAAGTTCCACAAGTCCACACTCTAACACACTGTGAAAATACTGAAAGCTTAAATTGACTATATAGAAGCTTACAAAATATTACTGTTATTAATATTTCATAGGAAAACTGATAGTATTGTGGAAAATGCATATTAAGCTGAATGTAAATACCCATGCACAGTCCTTCCAGGATTTTCCAATCTGCACAGTATTTGCCAGGGCCCGCAGTTTTGTCCAATTACTTATTACATTATTTCAACACTAAACTTGTGGTCTTGTAACTAACGGGCTACAATAGGCCACGGGCTGCATCCTCAACCACATACTAAGCATAGTGTGATGAATGAGCTGCTAATGGTGGTGTACTATTCCACACGCTATTTAGCATGGTAGTTGACACTTGTGGACACAGCCGCAGTCTCTGCCTCAGACACCACGCCCACACTCAGACCGACCGAACGTCTGATATCTGTGCTCGTGATTTTGTCCAATAAGTTCTGATTCGTGTTTATATTCATTCAGATGCTCAGACTTAAGGACTGTCTCAGTTCCTCTGGCTGTAGTAGAAGGACAGGACTGTAGAAGACAGAGTTAATGATCACGAGTCTTCAGTTCACTCTCTAAACAACTCTCTCGCCCAAAAGAGAGAGAGAGAGAGAGAGCTGAGTAGACCTGACTCAACCCGCCACATATAAGAGTTTCATTTGTAAAACCAGTGAGGAGAGCAGCTCAAACCCCTGAGCTCCACTCTCTGTAAACTCAACTACTGCTGAAAGATCTCAGGCCATTCTGACACATACGAGTATTTGCAGGAGGTGAGCTGAGCTGAGCTGAGTTAGCTGTATTTGCAGACTATGAATGGCATAAAGTTACCCAACTGCAATGTGAAAGACTAGTGGAGAGCCGGCCAAGACATGAGAGCTGTGATTGGCAGTGGTTATTTCACCATAGTGATTTCTGAATGGCTATCTCACTGGTATTTCAACTAGTGACCAGTCTCTGGAACATTTGGTACCATGAGCGCTAGTGTTGTGTCTTGTGTGTAAATGGCAGTGTACAGGAAGTTCAGGAGTGTATGCTGCAATAGACCAGTCCGGTGTTGTAAGCAGCATCACACAGTATTCATACGCAGGAACACATAAAGCAGCTAGTGCTCAGGTTGTGAGAATAGTACACAGCTTGTGGACAGTGTAGGATTTCTGATTGCTCTCAAAGTTCAAATATTAGGATTGTGCTGTTTAAATTTTAATAATAACTTTATATAATACCTATTTGCATTATAATGATTATAATAATTTCTTTGCATTATTTGAGCAGCTCTTTTGAGCAGTTGACATTTCTGCAAATAAATAAATGCTCTAAATAGCAAATATTTTTATTTGGAATTTAAGGGAAATGTTGTCCCTGGTTCCTTAAACACATTGATATAAATAGTAAAACCAGAGAAACTGATAATGTAGGGTGATCTCTTCATTTTTTCCGGAGTTGTATATCATACGTGAGTGTGTAAACTTGTGTGAGATGTGTGAACACACACACATATCTCCTATGACAGAACCTTGGGGAAGTGCTAATTTAGTTCTTAAACTCCAAGGAACTGACATCAATTCCTCAGCCTCATAAATACATAACTAACATCGTACTTTTACAGTAGTGAGAATAATAGTCCATACGATGAATAATTTAATATGCCTATAGTTTAAGGGGGGTTAATAAACTCTCTAATATGACTATAAGTGTAACTGAAGTGTGTTATTGGTGAATTACTGCAGGAAGTTTGAGTATCAGGGAAGCACAGAGAGCAGTTCAGGTCAAAGCGACCCATTTATGCACAACTAAAAAGCTGGAATTATGACTAATAACTGCATAAACACGTTGACTGAGAGGCCTTATGCTTTCTCTCCATTCTCCTTATCTGGAGTGTCTGTTTTCAACCATGCATTCATTTCCTGATCGAATAATCATGTATAAAAAAAGTCAATTCAGCTTAATTATTAGAAGCATAGTTTTAGTACCCCTCCATCCATCCATTTCTTCATCAGCTATCTCCATTATAAGAGAAAAAGACCACTAACTTGAGTATGACACAGCCGCTGCCAGTAGGGGGTGCTGTCCAGAACACTTGTATCCGGGTGCGTCTCCTGGGAATACTCTCTGTGACGGCTGGGGGGCAGTTGGTCATGAACTGTGTCTCATCCTCATCTATGATCTGTGGACGAAGGGAAATGAAAAATTCCATTATGTAACTAAACAGCATCAACCAAGGGTGCGCCCCAGTTGCGTATTAATTACTAATACGTACTAGTTTTAAAGTATTAAGTATGTAGTTTAGATCAAAGTTGTGTATCCTCAAATATCCACTATGCATACTTAGAACACTTTATTTTTCCACAATGCAGTGCGACAGGGAAAGGGGGGAGCTACTCAACCCTGGAACAATTATAAGAAAGGATGAAGGACAAGGATGCAAGTGCAGCGGCAACAGCAGCTGGAGAACTTGCAGTAATGTATGTTGGCATAGTATCACTTCACCACTTCCTTTAAGTATATAACATGTTAATAATTAGTGTATTAACCTGCTAAACCTGCACTATTAGGATTAGTATATAATCTACACTTTATTGTGATAGTGTGTAGTACGCAACTGGGACGCAGCCTGAGTCTGGGGTGCTAAAGCATTATTTACACATTGCGACTTCACTTGAGGATACTTTCAAAGTTCTTATTTTCAGATTGACTGACCTTCCCTTCTTATTAATGATGGACTGTCTATTGTCTTTACTTAGCTGAGCAGTTATTGCCATAATATGGATTAGAACATTGCTCAAATAGGACTTTTCACTGTATACCAACCCTATATCTTCACAACCCGACTAATGGTCTCAAACACATTAAGAGGGCAAAAGTTTAAAGTAATTAACTCTTGACAAGGCACAGCTGTTAACTGAAAGCCATTCCAGGTGACTACCTCATAAAGCTGACTGAAAAAATGGCAAGATGTGCAAAGCTGTCATCTAAGCAAGAGATGCCTACTTTAAAGAATATAAAAAAATATAAAAATACTGTTTAACACTTTTTTGTTTACTAAATAATTCCATATGGTTTCTTCATAGATGTTTAGATGACTTTAGTATTCATCTATATCTATATCTATTACCTATAATTAATTATAATTAATTTAATTTTATTAAAATAATGAAAAACATCTGAATTGTGTCCAAACTTTTGACTGGCACTGCATATTATATATGAATCATATGTTATATACTTGTACAGTATAACACATTTTTCTTCTCATATCCCAGTTCGGAGGGTTGGAATATGAGATATGGGATATGGAAACAACTAGCTATGAATTTTACCATAAAGCAATTCACAAAGGAGATAAAAGTATTGGGACAAGGAGCCTTGCTATGAGGATTTGATTGCTTTTAGTGACAAAAGCATGTTAGTGAGGTCAGGATGTTGGACGAATACCACCCTACCTCATCCCCAACTCCGTAACTCATCCCAAAAGTATTGGATGGACCTAGTTCCACTGCTCCACAGCTCAATGCAGGGGGGCTTTATACCCCTCTAGCCCAAGTCTGGCATTTTGGCAGCATGGTGCTAATAGGTTCATGTTTATCTGCTCCAGAGAATCCTATTCTATTGGCAGTACTTTTGTACAGGGACAAGGCAGGCTGTGGGTGCCATGGGTGCAGCTTAAAAGAAGTAGAAGGAATTCAACAAAACGGGTGTCCACAAATATTTGGACATATAGTGCATTTTAATTTAAGCTTTTGAGCAATAGTGTAAGTACAGACAGTACATAAAGCATTGGTGCCTTTTGGTCAAATACTTGTTTGTGTGATGGTTTCAAGGACACACAGATCAAGCTTCTGTTCTCACAGTGTGAAAAACACGGTGAATAATACATTTACAACATGCAATCTTCAAAATCTATTACTGCTAACTGCTTCAATATATTCTGTATATTCTACACTGTTACTCTGGGTTATAAAAGCAGGCAATCCATAATATTCAGTAAACCATCCCACCCCTAACTCCTGTTAGGACTTTTCTGAAAGCTGCACAAAGCTCTGTAGGAGCCGTAAGTCTTAATGCATTCTGCAGGAGAGCCAAATGTAAGCATGATTGCAACCTGGCTTGACACTCAAGAAGAACGGCATTCGTAAACAGCACAATTATTACAGGATCTATAAAACTGCCATCATTTAATTCAATAAAAAAAGGTTAAGTGCTTGTGTTCTGATGTGTTTATGGGACTAAAAATGACTTCTAGAAATGATACGGTTTAGAAAACACTTTTCCAAAACACTGACTGCTTATATAATGCAGGCCTTTAGCGCAGTGCCGTGTAGAACTGCGCACATTTTCAGGTAGTCACTCGGAATAACCCACGTCTGCACACAAATACACATTCGTTGAGACAAGCAGTCGAATCCCATTTGTGTTTCCACAATTCTGGCCATTAGATGCAATCTCGTCTAACCAGGTGTTTTCAGCTCAGATTTTGGGCCATTGTTACTATTTCAGATCGTTACCACATATTGCTAGCACATCTACTAACCCTTTAATTTAATTGGCTAAAGGAAATCTAATCTGAGCACGTCACCCTGCTATTGAAACGTAGCCCAAATGTACACTAACTTGGATTCTGAGATAGCTTTCCTCTTATTGGAAAAATAAGGTGACGAAAGGGCACCGAAAACTCAGACTAAGAGAAGAATTTAAAATCCATTTATTTTGGGAAAACTGTAAGTGATGTGATTTTCAGGGCTCTGGAATGATGTTTGTCATCCCGCATGGCGCCATGGTGGTACAGCAAGTAGGCAAGTGTGCACTGCACTGCACTGCTCCAGGGGCCTAGGAATTGTGGGTTCACTCTGGTCACTCCCTTTAAGGTGTTTGATGTGTTCTCTTTCTGTGGTCCATCTGGACCACACACAGTAGGTGAACTGACTATACTACTAGGTGTGGATTGGTATGTGTGGTACCCTGCGAGGGGCTGGCACCCTGTCCCTGGGTATTCCTGCTCCGGAATTCCTGGAACCACCGTGACCCTGACCAGGAATAAACTGATAAGAAGAAATGTGGAGAAATATCCAGCTGCCATCCCAAAACTCTGCTCCAAAAGACGACCAAAGTAAAGTAATGTGAAAATATATGGTATGGACAAAAGTATTTGGACACCTGCTCATTCAGTGTTTCTTCCTAAATCAAGGGTAATAAAAGGAGTTTATCCTGATACTGTAGATTTTGGAGAAGCATTGCTGTGAGGATTTGATTGCATTCAGCGACAAGTGTTAGCGAGGTCACCTGGGTGGTGGCGGGGAGATCAGATTTTTCTGGTAGTAATCAATTAACCAATGTGACTGACCTCTAATATTAAATAATTGAATTCCTCTAGAACAGGGGAAGGCAATGGGGTCCAGCACAGTTTGCTGAGTCCCCTGCTCTAACAGACCTACTAAACCTGGCAACTAAGAAGTAAGTTGAAACAGATTCAGATGTGTTTCAGCAGGAATTCAGCCCTTCAGGATTGGAATTGCACACCCCTGTTCTAGAAGCTCCCTCCTAAAAAGTCATCACAATAAATTTGAATAAAATAAAGACATTACTGTACGGTAGTTTTGTGACTTGCAGGTCTTTGGTCCTGATACATATTTTTAAAATTCCTCCATTCAGGGTGTTTATCCAGATTAACCATGAATTTACCATAATAAAATAAGAAAAACTTGCTGCTGTCATGCAAAAACCTCATGCCTAATATGGGAACTTTACAGGAGAATTAAAAAACGTCTTAACTTTCAATAGAAATCAATGTAAAAAGATTTTATTCCAAGTCATTTTGGAGTGTTTTTATTGGACCATGGAACAGTCAGATTCATATTGTGTCAAAAAGTGAAAAATGGGGAAAATGAAGATGCAAGACTATTGCATGAACTCAAAGGTTCACTCATGGTTCTGACATTGTGACCTTTTAATTCCTCAATCAAATTCACTGTCATAAATGCCTGACTGATTTGCAGCCATTGCAGACAGCTTTGCTACATCACCCTATGCACTACTTTTCTTTCAGCCCTGGAAGGCCAGGATAGTGTTAATCTGGGGGTTTTGACTGTTAGGGCACTTTCCCAATACCTCACATGCTGTGAATACGCAGAGTATCATCTGTACTGCGTAACTGCCGTCCCTTAAACTTGTTCCAGATGGCCTGAGAGAGGAAGTTCCTGCTTGCTCAGTTTTCCCCAGGTGCCAATAAGACACCCCCACCCCCTTCCACCAACCCTCTCACCCACTGGCTCCAGGCAGGGCCTGGTCCACCCCTCCTGGAGCGAAAGACAGCGGTAGTGGCTGGTGATCTGCAAACCGCACTAACCTCCACGCTGTCTGAATGTCCGCCATGTGTCCTGACCTTACAATAACACTGACTCACCACCGCTTCACACGGGCCGGGGAGAGAGAGAGAGAGCGTGAGAGAGCGAGAGAGAGAGAGAGAGAGGAACTCATGAGTTTTACACTTCACAAACAAATCGCTGCCAAACTCTGAATATCTCAGTGCCGTCAGGCTTGGGGTGTGTTGGGGTTGTTGAGGGCTTTCAGTTCCAGGACACCGGCAAACCGGCACACTCTACAAGGCCAGTGTCTCTTACCCCCCTCCCACTCTCTCTCTCTCGCGGGCTCTCTCACTCTTTGCACACAATCCCTGTGGACTCCCTCAGCACTCATTAGCCCCCCTGCCTCAATCCCACTCCTCCAGATGCTCCAGATGTGTTTGGAGCGTCCTCGTCCGTGTTAGCCTGCTGCTCACACGCAGCCCAGAGCCGGAGCCTTTCCCACAGCAGCTGAACCAGAGCAGCACGCAGCCGGCAGCACCCAGCCTGAGCAACTTCACACTTCTGTTTATTTTAACTCTCCCAGCTCCCCCGTGGCGCAGTCGCCTTGAAATGCATCCTCTTACACCGAATTACTTCTTACATTTAATTATTTCTCACGAGGGGGTCGGTTAAACAAGCAGAAATTCTGTCAAAAGCGCAGATTCTACACTTTGAATCCAGATGTAAATGACGTGAAAAAGAGAAACACAAGTTTGACTTCTTGGTGGGGGTGGAATGAGTACTGACAAATACTAATTATTGAATTTTTTTATATTTTATACATTATTTATATATTTTTGGTCAGATATTTTAACCCTTTATTGCTGCAAGGCTTATTACACGCTAAGTATGTGTAATACTCAGTAACTACAGGGACTTCTGTATAAACTGGTGGGGCTACTTTTTGGTAATAGATTTTTATAACACATATATATAACCTGGTTACTTATAGCACTTTTGGCCCGTCGACAGCCTATAGGCTGCTTAAGAGGTTAAATATGATGTCACTGTCAGCACAAAATCTTTTACGTACAAGCAGTTGGTAGTATCAAGCCAAATGAAAAATAATAATAATTATAATTAATGAATTCCCCACAGCATCACAGCATCAAAAGTTCTATCTGTCTGTCTATCTGTGGGACATCTGCCCATTCATAGTTTTCTCTCAAATCAGGGGTATTAAAAAGAGCTGATCCTGCTTCTGTTGGAGTAACTGTCTCTACTGTTCAGAGAAGAAGACTTTCTACTACATTTTGGATGGATGTTAGATGATCCCCACCCCACCTCATCCTTAACTCCCCATCTCATTCCAAAAGTATTGGATAGAGCACCACCATCATTCCAGAGAACTCAGTTCCTTCACTGCTCCACAGCTCAATGCTGGGTTTATACCCCTCCAACCCACCTTAGTACAGCTCTACTGGTGGCCAATCAAGGAAAAACAGCACAACCCTAGCCATTAAAAACACCATAACCGAGCATCAGGACATAAGAATAGCTAAATAGCCCAGCTAAGAAAAAGCTAATGTCTGCTTAATAATGTCTAATTATTCAGTAATAAATGACATCAGGCATCGTAAAAGCCCTGCTGAGCCAGTAGCCAGTAGCTTGACCCAACTGAGAGAGGTTTTGGGCTCTTCCCCTTTGGCGACCTGGAAGAACATCCTGCTCAGCCCGACCCGGCATGTCCACTGTCCACTGTGTTAGCTTGTTAGCTGTGTTACGCTTTATCAAACTTACATAGGGAACGTAGGGAGTGAGTGCCTTGTTAACAGGGAGGTATGGTAGGTTTTTTTTCTGACAATATTTGGGAGAAATTCATACTGCTTAAGACAGCTAGTGTTCCATGACTGGCCACCAGGGGAGCGCTGCATAAGAGAGCCAGTAGAAACTGGGCTCCTCTGCTTTGGCAATCTGGAAGAATATCCTACTCAGACCATCTAGAATGACCTAAAATGAGCTATTTCAATATGATTCCATTTAAAGAAGGTCATTGGTGTGTGTGCAACCCTGTATACACTGTTTTCTAATGTAAATGCAGTTTGTTTTCCATTTCTAACTATGAATTATTAATACCGTAGTGTAAATAAACGTATAGCAGAACAGCAACAACAGCCCTGAACTTCTTGAGGTTAAAAAGAAGCCAAGCAGTGCTGTGCAGCTCGCATCCTCGGGAGGAAAGCGGGCTCTAAGTGGCTGTCAGTGGCAGGCAGCTGGGGAATAGAGGGAGCAGGAGGAGGAGAGGGAGGGGAGAACAGTGTTTGTTTTAATTGTGGCTCCTGGCATGGCCATGCGGCCTGTGTGCTCTCTCTCTCTCTCTCTCTCTCTCTCTCTCTCACTCTCTCTCTCTCTCTCTCTCTCTCTCACTCACGCTGTCCCTCCTCTCTCTACTCTCCCAGCACGCAAACCCACTCGAAGATGGCACGCTCCGGGTAAACACCCATTTCTCCTGGAGGAACAGCGGATGCTTCAACTTTCGAGAGGAACCCGGTTCTCAGCCCTCAAAACAAATGGATCAAGTGTGAGCGTGAGATGTCTAGAGGTTTGATTGGAGCCCTTCTGGTCTGCCTCTGAGACACATTCATCAGCTCGTGTTAGCGTAAGAAGCACAGGCACTGATGTGTGCGTGCTCTCTAAGACGGATAAGTACTGTACTGAGTTTTGACAGTTCTGTGAGGCCTAGTAAACAGACGCTGGCAAAAACAGCTGGTGATGAGGTTCAGCAGAGTAAAAGCAACTCTGTGGGCCTCCAGGGGTGCGGAGAGCTAAAGTTTGGCTCATTTTCATTTGTGACAGTTAAAACTTCACAACCGAGAGAAGAAGAACCCGAGAGCTGGCCTTTGAAAGCTTCTGCTTGTGCACTGGCCATGCACTCCATACTAATGCCTATGGGTTTAGAATGAGATGTGGGTGTAATGCGTAGCCGTCCAAATACTTTTGTCTATATAGATTATAAGTCCTAGCAAGGTCTCAGACAGCTTGTTTTGGCTATGGCTTGTTCCCAGCAATCATTAGACTTCTCTATCTTCTCTTCAGGCATGTCCCAAAGCTGTGAACATACACTAGCATTCAAAAGTTTGGAATCACAGTCAAAATGTCTGTTACTGTGAATAGTTAAGTGAGAAGAAGATACCTCCAAAAGGCTTAAAGCTGATTTCGCCAATTTACATTTATGGCATTTAGCATACGCTCTTATCCAGAGCGACTTACAAGGTTACTCGTATTACAGAGGAGGGCCAATGTAGGAGTCTTGCCCAAGGACTCTTATTGGTATAGCCCAGCACAGTTACCCAGATCGGGAATCGAACCCTGGTCTCCCACATGGTGTTGTTGTAACACAATGGTAGGTGGTGGTGTTATCTGTTGCGCCACACCAACCACCAATTTTAGAGTGAAACTGAAAGGAGAACCATGAAAACATTTGGGCAGCCCAAGAAATCTGAGCTCTCAGCTCTCAGACTGTATTTGGACAAAAGTATTGAGACACCCCTTTATTCAGAGGTTTTATTCAGTCCCATTGCCACAGGTGTTCATGCAGTCCACACACTAGTGAAAGAATGGCAGGTTCTGAAGAGCTCACTGAACTCCAGCCTGGTTACTTTATACTTTTCTAATCATATGGACGAGACTGTTAGTGTTAATAAACACTGATCAGCTGCAGGTTTCATTACTAACAGTGTAATTAGACTGGGTTCATTAGATGAAGTACAGCAGATGTTGAGTATAAATTACTGTATTCAGTACAGGAGAGGATGTGAATGGTGGTTTATAAGAATCTGTCACTACTGATGTATTTAGGCTTTGATTACATGTATCGTGATAAATATTTGCATATTAAACCTCATGATACAGTATTTGTACCATATCGCCCAGCCCTATGTTCACGTATCCATATCATACACATAGTCATTTTAATTGAGCTTGTTTTCCATTCAGACGTTCACACACACTCACACTGACACTACACTTCAGACAGCTCACTTGGGAATGAAGCCAGATCGTATCCATTAAACCTACTGGAGCAAGTCCTGCACTCTGCCTGCTACAGTGAAAGACTTCCCAGACACAGAGCGAGACACCCTACTGTACTACTGTCAGCAGCCCTGTAGAGGTAGAACATTCACTCCAGTTCAGCCCAGTGCAGATCATGCGTCTACACATACCTACAGCGTATGCTGCAGATGGCTGTAACCGCAGGACCTACAGTGAGTGCTGAGACAGTGTCCTCTACGCAGCACTGGGATTGAAAGGCAATGCGTTAGGCGTTCACCTGACACCTTTACTTTCATGCACTGTAACCTGCTGCAAGTCATTTGTTATATATTAGACATATTAGACATATATGTTGGACTATATGTCCAAATGTTTGTGGACACCCTTTCTAATGAATGACTGTCTAGCCTGTAGAGAAGTATTACCAATAGAATAGAACATGAACATTGAACATGAACCTACTGGCACCATGCTGCCTAATGCCAGGCATGGGCTAGAGGGGTATAAAGCCCCCCAGCAACACTGAGCTGTGGAGCAGTGGGGCCGTGCTCTCTGGAAGGATGGTTGGTGCGCCATCTAATACTTTTGGGACGAGTTGGGGAGTTGGGGATGGGGTGGGGTGCTGATCATCCAACATCCTGACCTCCTGAACTTTTTTTTAATACCCTTGATTTTGCAAGAAACAATGATCAATGAAAGCAGGTGTCCCAATACTTTTGTCAATATAGTGTATACAGTGTATGTGGAACACCTAAGCTTTCTTTAATGTAGGTCTTCTTCAAATACATAAAAGTCAATGAAACTATGGGTTAACCCAAGTTGTAATGGACTGTGATCAGAGTCACATGACTTCTCAAATGTCCAATAATCGATTAGGGTGGAGGAAATCTTCAAACAGGAAGCATCCCAATGCCAAAAATCTCCCACATTCATTGCAGGGAGTAACCAACAATGCTACTCGTATTACAGGGGTGGGCCAATGTAGTGTTAGGGGTCTTACCCAAGAATTGGGAATCGAACACCAGTCTCCCACATGGTGTATGTAATAGCTCACAGGCAGATTGTGGTGTTATCTGTTGCGCCACACCAACCAACCCTGACGCTTACATCTCCAACAAGTTCCTGACCAGTCACCCACACCCACACGTATATCTTGCTGCGCTTTATCCATCGCAGCCTAAAAACCAACCAAACCAGATGAAAAAAGACGTCCCAAAGCCCCAAACTCTGGTTCTGACTAGTAAGCGATGTAGGTTTCTAAACCAGGCCTTGTGTTCTCATCATTAAATATAGGTCTTGTGCAAATATCGAACAGCTGTGTCTTCTTACTTGGCAAACCCCTTCTTCTAACAAGCTGTCCGTGGAGATTAGACATTGTTTGCACAGAAACGCAATCTCTGGAGGCTGCGTTTGCTGTTGGGCGAGCCTCAGTGTTTTGAGTGAGGCACTGGGCACATTCCAGGAGAGGAGCCAGAGATGAGGCTACTCTCGGGAAAGAGCAATTATCTCTTCATCTTCATCAGATACTTCAGGCCACGCTTTCACACAAACACACGAAAGGCACTGAGATCCTTTCACCTACTGGCAAGAGTGATCGAACCCATGTGTGCCTCCTTATAATGGTCTCGGACAACTCTATTTTTTCCTTTTTTTTAAACTATAAACTCTCCTAAATAAAGCTTCCCAAATGGTTCTTGGCTCTGAAATGAAGGGTGAGCCTTTGCATGGAGGTTCTATAAACACTTATATTTAAAGGATCATCATCTGAAAGGATCAGCAGCTAAGTCCATGGCATTGCTCCAGCTTTATTGCGAACGCTGTACCTCAACCCTCCGACTAAGCAGTTGTAATTCTCTGGCGTTTTGTGGGGAGCGCTTCGCTCGCTTGTGACCTTTCACTTTCTTCATGACGCTAATTGCTTGAATTCAGTTTAGATTAGTCTCAACTCGCCCATTTGTCCAGCGTATTAAACTCGCAGAGGCGTAAAAACTCCTGCGAATTACACCAGCCCTCTCACATTCCAGCCTGGGCTCAGCTGTAACTCAACAAGCAGCAGCTCTTTCAGTCTGCGGATACTAAGCAGGGTCCAGCATGTAAGCTCTTTGGGCTGGTCTTCAGAAATACACACTGGTTCTGAGAAACGTCCCAAAATCCTCTCGTTTATTACAGACGGCACTGCGAGATCCATAATCAGGGGTATCGGGCCAATATCAGCAGAAAATGCTGGACGGGGATAAAGAATACGTCAAATCTGGTCCCGAAACAAATCTATCCTGAAACAGCACACACACACACACACACACACACATTCACACTGTGGGCTACGGGAGTGTTTGAGTAGCCTGAGTGGATTGATAGCCTGATTTTAGCCTACTTTTAAAATCATTAATTTAGGGAAGAAATATGAAATCAGTATCAGTATCAGGACTAGGCTTGGGCGATGTAATCGGAACTGACATGTGATGCAATTTCGAGCTTCAGACATGATTGCTGTGTTAAGAAATAGAACGAAAGAGGACTAATTTACCCCCGTTCACTGTTAAAAAAATGGGTTATTATGGCTATTAATAAGCTTCCATTGTATCTGAGCACAAATTAGGCAACCTGATGGCTCGGATGAGCTGCAAAATGATCCGATTTTATTGCTAATACTAATTTTTCACAAGAAAATATTGTTGCTGTTGTCCGTAACAGCTAATCCTCAACGTTTTAGTATTGGTATCAGGGTTGGGAGATAAAACCTGACAATCTCCATACCTAACCTAATGAACCATAGGCTTATTATCCAGCTACGAATTCTAAAAATTGTTTGTGGCGTCCCACAGGGTTCTATTTTAGGGCTTCTAAAACTGATCTAAATGATGACAGTAGAGTAGTTCTGGAAGTAAAAGTGAGGAGCGGGCTTACCTACAGGGTTTAAGCTGGGGTTAATGTGGAGAACGATGAAACGCAACACAAGAAAAAGGCATTTCTAAACCCTTCTTCCAGAAATGTGGCGGTATATACGGGTCGTGTTGAGCTGCTGTGGTTCAGGAGAGACAAAATAAAAGGGGTCACCAAAACACTGTGCTCACCTTGAAATTGCCAGCATAATCATCAGGGCTGGCTCCTTCTCTGCCTTCCTTCAGAGCAATCAGGGTGAAACCTCGGAAATAAGACGGACTGGAGGCGTGCAAACTCACTGGAGAGAGAGAGAGACACACACACACACACACACACACACACACAGAGAGAGAGAGAGAGAGAGAGATAGGTCAGATGGAGCACAATTTAGCTAAACATTAGGTCAGATCTCTAAGGTGTGCCAGGGCAAGCAATGCGTGTCAGCGCTTCTCTGTGTGTTTTTCCCATGAACAAGAACCTTCTGAAAGGCGTGCAAGTGCAGGCACGCTTGGCATGGTGTCTGCTGCATAATGTGGGCCACTTACTGGAACACTGCACTTTAAACAGCTCTCGTAATTCAGCCGGGTCTGGGCTAAGCGCATATTCCAAAAGATCCCAGCAGACTTCTGAAGTTTTGTCAATGAGCCGCCTTCCTTCTGAGACTGTTTAACAGGTCTGGGCCTGAGAATCCTACAACGTTTGACACCAGCTCTGTTTGCAGGATGGTTCGCCTTTGCTTAGATCAGTTGTCCTCCCTCCTGCATTGCACATGCTAGTGCTTTCTCCTCAACACTCAACACCATCAGCTCATAAATAAGCTCCTCTACAGCTGAAACTGCTCAGTAAACCTAAGCTCTGCTGGCCAGTGAGGCTCCAGGACCATTGGTTCTTCACCCTGGCAGTGCTTTCTCCATAAACTCAAAGCCACCAGCTCATAAATAAGCTCCTCTACAGCTGAAACTGCTCAGTAAACCTAAGCTCTGCTGACCGGTGGATCCCCAAGACCAATGGTTCACCCTTCACCCTGCACTGCACACTCCAGTGTCTCCTCCTCTAATGCAACCTTAGCAAACCTAAACTGAGCAGGTCCAAACTCCCAAAAGCTTTGAGGACCACTAGTTCTGAAGAAACCCTCCCATGCAACCCCTGTTTTGGAGTGTCCTTCTGTTCTTCTCAAGCACGCGCACAAACTGGAGAAGCCCACCACCCCGACCTCACCTCTGTAAGTGCTCCCAGGCTGGTAAGTGTCCGGGTCTCCCTCCACGCGAAGTCGAAACTCGTTCTGGCCGTCCCTCCTGGTGCCCCTGCTCTGCGTCCGTAGCGACCTGCAGTAGCCCTCCGAAGCGCCCACGGCGCGAGCGCCGAGGAGCGCCGCGCTCAGAAGGTAGCACAGCAAGAACGCATCCCCCCCGTGCATCCCCATTCTTGCACGTCCAGTGTGCACGAGCCCAAGTTTGCAGCCTTATATGCAGAGGAGAGGGGAGCAGGGGGGCGAAGAAAGAAAAAAAACACACACACACACACACTTAGACACACACACTCTCTCTCTCTTACACACACAACAGAACCCAAACTTGCGCGCCACCGGGTCTCGTTCACTCGGCTTTCACCATGACGGAGAATCCGCGCAAGTGTTCAGAAGGATTACAGGCTCGGTCCGGAGCAGAACTGGTCCCAAAAAAAAGAAGCAGTGCACCCAGTCCTCCACAGAAGCTCCTCCGCTCCTCGCACCAGCCAGACAGGCTCTAGCGCAGAGCAGCTCCAGCCGGCAGACTTTAAGCTAAGAAGCGCAGCAGAGGAGAGCAGCTGCTGGGCTGGAGACGAGCTGCTGCTGCTGCTGCTGCTGCTGCCGCCGACGATCCGCGTTGGAAGGCACTGAGGAGCCGAGGGGAAGCAGGCAGGAGCCTTGGGGGAGGTACAGTAAGGAGTGAGGAGAGAGGAGAGGAGTGGAGAGGGGGGGGTTGGCTGTTCCTCATGTGGACAGATGAGATGAGTGCACTGGAATGGGTTTGTTCATGTTCGGTTCGGTTCGGTTCGGTTCGGGAGGGAATTAAAAGCTATGCGTAAAGGGTAAGTCCACCGAGATTTCACAATTTCACATCATGACTATGGAAACAAAGCCGAAACACTCCGATTTTACAGAGACGTGCCCAATCAGAACTGCTCACAGTGGTGGTGATAAGAGCCCCAATGTTACCATGCAATTATGTATCAATTATGCCACATAAATATTTCCATTTTCTACATTTTGTCATGATGTGAGTCTGGCCGTCGCTATTTACATTGTTTCCAAATGTCATGAGGAATGGAGCATCAGAAGTATATGTTTGCATTGACTTCCATTGAAAGGTGAGGAGTTTTTTCCTTCTCCTGTAAAGTTGACATTTAGGAGAGAGCAATGATGTAAAACTTGTGTAAGTCCACTGCCAGGGATTTTGGGCCCCATGAAAAGATATTGCACTGGGCCCCACGACTCTAACAGTTCTGCCAAAGTACTCAATTAGTAAATTTTAGTGCCCCTGTCAGTCACAGGGTCTTAGAATCGTACTAACTTTCCCACCATATGACACCCCTGAGTCTACTGATGTTGTTTGTTACTAAAGGATCCTGGTTCCTATCACAACCACAGAGCATGAAAAAAAAAGTATATATATATGATAACTGATATAATTGATATATATTTTATATATATATATATATATATATATATATATATATATATATATATATATATATTTAATACAGAATTTATATGGACTTTATAAGCCTAAGCCAGAGGGTCAATTAACTCCAGCTATGGGCTGTGAAAACATCCAAACCATGATGTAGAGCAACTCCGTCGGTGGGCCTGGGAAACCTCCTAACTGCAATGTGGAAAAACTCAAATGGGACAATTCAGAGGTATCCCGGAAAGTCACTTTTTGGCCAACTTTAAGAGTGATAAGGGGAGAGAGCGCCATCTACCCACCTGGAGAAAGCACGGTAGTCATTTGTGCTCTCCAGGACTCTGGCTACTGATGGCAAAACTGCATGGCTCAGGATTCGAACCCCTGGCCTTCTGAGCCACTCGAAGACCCATTGTGACAAATTGAGGATCTGGCAGTTGTTCTTTACATTTTGTCAAATAAATTTGTGATAAATGGACCAATAGAAATGCTCCAAAATGACTTAGAATATTTTCACTGCACTGATTTCCAACAAACAAACAAAACTATCAACAACAACAACAACAAACAAAACAACAACAACAAAAACAAAAACACGAGCAGGCAGATGGAAGGACTCTCCAGACCAAGCTGTAAAGTCACTTATTTGGCCCAGATAGGGAGGCTTCTCCTGCCGCTGGTATGGGAGAGCTCCAAGCTAAGATGTAGATTTCTTGCCAGCCTAGGAAACATCGCAGCCAGAGGATCAATTAACTCCAGCTATGGGCTGCGGAAACATCCAAACCATGATGTAGAGCAACACTGTCTGTGGGCCTGGGAAACCTCCTAACTGCAATGTGAAAAAAACGGAAAGTCACTTTGACTTTGATAAATTACGGCTAAATGTCTAATTAGGAGCTGTTAAATATATAACAGACATAAATCAGATAAACAACACTTAAACATTCTTCTTAAAGAGGAAGACTGAAGAGGAGAAAATGTAGTCCCACTCTCGCTGCAGCCCTGAAAACACCCTCAGGTGTTTGAGTCCATCCTTCCACTGTGAGAAGAGCACTCAACGCTGCGGGTCTGAAAGGATGTGGAGCTGATCAGTCAAGAAGCTTTTACTGAGAAAAGCAAACAGACAAAACTGCTGCAGCGGATGCTGCTCTCTGAACAATGGCCTGACCACCAACATTGTTGAACACTTTGAGTCCAGACCTCAACATTGTTGAAAGTGTTTGGAAAGACTTGGATGGTGAGAAGCAGTGAATACTCCTGAACGTCTAAGACTGAACTTTGTAAATGTGGAGAATCTCCCTGCAGATTTCCGAACCCCCCACCACCATGTTTAACAGATGAGGTGGTGTGCTTTGGATCGTGGGGATGGAGATGTTTCTGCACAAACACGTGGTACTGCTAATTAACCCACCCATTCATAACTCATAACTGGCAATGCTCTGGACTTAACACACGTCTCCTCCAATACACACAAAGCCAGCCATCGCCTCCATTCGAACTGCTGACAGTGTGGCACTGCCGGGCAGCCGATACACTTTTAGGAAAGTGCCAGATCCCCGGTTCCACCACACCAGCTAGCAGATGCCTGTGCCGGCCAACATCGCTTTAAGAGTGATAAGGGGAGAGAGCGCCATCTACCCACATGGAGAAAGCATAGCCAATTGTGCTCTCCAGGACTCTGGCTGCTGATGGCAAAACTGCATGGCTCGGGATTCGAACCCCTGGCCTTCGGAGCCACTCGAAGACCTTTTGTGACAAATTGTGGATCTGGCAGTTGTTCTTTACATTTTGTTAAGAAATTTGTGATAAATGGACCAAGAGAAATGCTCCAAAATGACTTCCATTGAAAGTTAAGTTATCGTTTTGGAGAAAGGCTTTTTGCGGAACAGTGATGGCGCTTATTACTTTTTTCATTTCTTTACTTTATTTAAAGCATGTTTTGATTAAATGGTGGTCTCTGACATCCGCACAGCACCATAGATTCTCGAAGGAGGACGCAAAGGGCCTAACACCAGTTTAATCAGTGTACAGGTGATATCAGGACTGATAAACTGAACGAAATAACAAGCTAACGATATCCAGTGCTGACCAGAAGAGGGTGGGTTCCCCTTTTGAGTCTTGGTTCCTCTCAAGGTTTCCTTCTCCTGATCTTCCTCTAGAAGATCTGGACTCTGCACTCTGTAAAGCTGCCTTCTGAGAACATCCATTGTGAAAAGCGCTATATAAATACATTTAAATTGAACTGAATTGAACTGAATGGATGTTTACAGGACAACCATAACAACCCCCCCCCCTTTCAAACCCACCCACTACAAAAAAAAGACTCCAGCACATTCTGGTTGGGAGCATGAGAACCCTAAAAAAACCTTTGATATAGTGAATGTGTATCTTGTGTTTTTCCTCTGAGCACACTGCTTCTGCTCAAAGTTACTTGTAAGTTATATTTCAGGGGCTGTGTGAACTTCTCAATTTTTAATAACGTAAAAAAAAAAACAAAAAAAAAAAAACAGCAAGGCAGCTATTGTTTCTGCTGCACCTCCTGACTCTCCTGATCTGAACACATAGGGAATGTATCCTCGGGTTAGCCTTTGGGGTTCCCGACTGAACACCCAGATGGGCTGGTGTGAATTCCGACAGCAGAAGCACTGCTCATCTGCATAACACGGTCCAGAGAGAAAGTCTCGCACCCAGGAAACGCCTTTTGTTTCTCCACATCGCCTCTGGTAAGAGCCCCACACCTCTCCACCAAGGTGAGAAAAAAAAACAGGGGTAGGATGGAGCCGTAGACGCGTAAGCCATAAGCCACGGAGAGCGTCTGACTTACACGGCCTTTGATAAAGTTAGGCAGCCTCTGGTTGGAGGACGCTACCATAACGTTGACTGGGGAATGTCAACATTGAGTTTCATACAAAAGAACTCTGAGTCTGAGTTGATGTATTGTGAGACCCACAGGCTCTTCTGTGGTCTTCCTTTTGTTAATGCCGTATTGTTAGCTTCAGAAAGAACAGCCCAGACTTCACTGCCTCTCTTTTTTTTTAGATTTAAAATTGAGTTAAACATGCTGTAACACCAAGATGCTCCCTGGGCGCCTAGCTAACCAGGCACATTTACTCTAGAAGATAGCTTTCAGTGCTTTAAAGGAATGCATCACTGAAAAATGCTTACATTGCAAATACGAAATAAGAGCCAGAGGGCCAGTTAGCGTTTCGCAAACGAAGCAATCCGACTCTTTCCCATAGCTTTTATTCACTGTTAGCTCTGTTAGCATTTTCCATGACGTCTTTCTTTAATGTATGGCTGAATCATGTCTTTAAAACAATGAAGAAGGAGCAGCAGAATGATCCATCTCAATAACGTAATAACTGGAGAAGAAAACATGAAAATATGCAAGTTTCAGTTCGAAAAAGCACCCAAAAATGGTGTTACCTTAACATAAACTATCCGTGTTTGTAAGAATAAATAAAACAAATGAATCGATTAAAAGTTAAAGGGGTATAAAGCCCCCCAACATTGAGCTGTGGAGCAGTGGAAGAACTGTGTTCTCCAGAATGATGGTGGTGGAGCTTCATCCAGTACTTATGGTAAGAGCTGGAAAGTTGGGGATGATGAGGTGGGGTGGTGGTGATCATCATTCAACATCCTGCCCTTACTAACACTCTTTTCACTGAATGCAATCAAATCCTCACAGCAATGCTCCTTCAAAATCTAGTCTTCTTCCCTGCACAGTAGTTACTGCAACTAAAGCAGGATACACCTTTTTTTTTTTTACCAAAAGAAACAATGAATAAACAGGTGTCCCAATACTTTTGTCCACATACTGTATATCATTTGAGCTATGTTATTCATTTTGTGTTATTTATTGATCCATATGCGAGGGGAAATCATCACTTGCTGGCAAACTATGGCCGAGTAGCACAACCTGGGGAGTACTCAGTCTTTTCTGGGATTCAAACCCAGAGACTTAGACACATAGAAAAAGGGTTGTACAATAATGTCCAAATGTCTGAGGCCCTCCCTCAAAACTCAGCATCGGAGCTAGAAGGGGACCCATGAGGGAAATCACAAGGAGGCCAACAATCACTTTGGAAGAGCCGCAGAGTTCAGTATGGAAACCGGAGAGAAGTATGCTGCAATCAGAGATATCAGGAGCTTTGCATACATCTGAAAAGTGAAGTACGGTGGTGGCAGCACTATGGTGTGAGGATCCTGTTTCTCAGCAATGACTGTAATAATGTAATAATTTAATAATAAGGGATGCACCGATTCAGCTTTTTCAGTTCCAATACAATACAGATACATAAACTTCGCATATTGGGCGATACCCGATACCGTTCCGATACCATTGCTAAATTAATAAACCGTATACCTCACCATGTGGGAGAGACTTAAGGCATTACTTTACTAACTTTGTAAAACTAAATATAACAAATTAACATAGATTTAAATGTACTAAATTGCTAATTATTTGTCAGTAAAATAAACAATTGTGCAGGACCCTGACAGCATTCAAATTCAAAATAATAAAGGAGTCAAACTTCTTAAAATATATTAAAATAAATCAAATGTATTAGCCAAAACTGAAAATATGCAGCACACATTTTTAAATATTTAGCGTAATTCAAAATAAAATCTAGCCTCTGAACCTGAGAATAAATAAGTCACTTGGTGAAACATACAAGCAGCAACCCAAAATTGCAAACATGTAACCATTTAGTTCAGTCTCACACCAACTAATTAAAGTCAAAGGATCGGTTCCATGGATCGGCCTAATTATCCGATACCTGATCCAGCTTAATTTGTTAATATCAGGGCCGATATCCAATCCTAATATCGGATCGGTGCATCTCTAATAATAACGGAATAAACAGCAGTTGGTGTGGCGCAACCGTACACCAATAAGACTCAAGCAAGACCTCTGTAAAGCATCAGCTAAATACAATAAATGTAAATGTAACAGACTAGCAAAACTGACAAGCTGACAGACGAGGGTCATTTGTAATCCAGACAAATCTGATGAACGCTTCTGCAAGACATTGTAATTCTCTGGGAAGGCCATACCCCAACCAACCAGTAAAGGCTTATCCAGCCTATCTGTAAGTAGAAACGTACAGAAAAAGCAAACACTGTCACGTAGCCGGGCTGAACTGAAAACTCAACATAATTGGATTTCTACTAAATGGAAGGAGGTCAGTAGGGGGCAAGTTAGCACTGTAGAAAAGGACCATGCTGACACTTCTCCACTATCCTGTATGTTGAGGTGAATGTTGGCATTTTCTTGCAGATTAAAGGTAACCTTGTATATTGTGAGGTCACAGCCTACACCACTCGTACCTGAATCATCTTTTCAAATCTATTCCAAGCAAGACATAGCACGCAACAGCTCTACAGAACTGACAGCAAATTCAGATTATGGATATACATATATATATATATATATATTTAATGCCTCTTGCAGCATGCTGAAGTGCTCTTTAAAAGCCCAGGTGTGAAACTTCTCTCATATATATGTTAATCATTTGCCGCATCAGCACACTCGGAGGGAGCCGGAGAGCCCAGGACAGGAGGGGACCTGCAGGGCTAAATAGCCATTCTCTCCTCAAGTCAGGTCCACCTTCGCGTGGGGTTGTAGGGACTTCTCCGCCTTGTAAAAGACACTTTTGCCACCAGACCATGAATGATGTAGAAAAGAGGGAGTTGACTTCCTTGTGGCCCTTTGAGCTTTTTTGAGTGTGTTCTGGTGTCTATTGTATTGAGAGGTTGAGGTGGCAGGTTTTGTGGGGTGTCCCCCTGTAGGCCGTAGTTAGGACCTACCAAATGTGGCCTTAGGTGAACCCATCAACAAACCGGTGAAAGGCTCACGGGTGCCAAAGGCAACTAACAAGCATTTGAAAGATCTGCTGCTAACGTTTTGGTGCTAGATACCTCGGGACACCTTCAGGACACCTTCAGAGGGTTGTCGGGTCCATGCCTCGAATGATCAGATCTGTTGTGGTGGCAAGCTGGTGGTTTTACTCTACCAAAAGCAGCTACAGTGTGACCTGAAACAGTCCTTTTAAGTTCAGCAGTAATGGGCGGAGCTGTGGACTGAAAAAGTGTATGTACATACTGTGCAAGTTTGGACACACCTGGTCCCCGGGTGGTCCAGCGGACTAAGTTGCTGTCACTGTGAGCAGAAGGTTGCTGGTTCGAATCTCGATCACAATGCTAGCCATCAGCAGTCGGGCTGGGGACTGGGTAGACTGGCGTCTTCTAGCCGGTAGTGTCAGAGCCGGGTATGCCGGTATCCCTCCAGACGTGTTGCTTGCCTGGTGATGTTGCATCGGTGACAGTTCGAAAAAGAGGTGTGGCTGGCTGCGCACATGTCAGGGGGGCAGGGGGTGTGTCGGTCTTGCCTTCACTAGTGTCGGGGGCGTTGCATGTGATGCGGGGAGAATGTATGGGGTTTTTGCCGATCTAAATTGGGGGATTGACTGTGTGCTGATCATCTAAAAAAAACATTTGACACATGGGACACACAGGTTTCCATCATAGTTGTCAGCCCCTTGGTATCGTGGGGCGTTTCCGAGTCGCCGTCCACAGGCCCAAATAAAGACTTCCTCTTCATTGTGTCGATTCAGTGTCTCGTTTCATGTTGATTGTGTTCATGAGTTTCACCTTGGAGGGGGAATACTTAAGGAGCCTTGCCGCTTAGTTCGGGGCAGAGAATTGCATGTTTGCACGTCCATTACTGCTCATGTTGTGTTTAGGCTAGCTTCGACTCGACTTCCTCATTCGCGAGCAGGCCATCTGGTTGTTCAAGGACTCAGCGAGGCTCGCTCGCTCTCAGCCAAGATATACCCACAACTCTCGTTCCAGCTAGGCGACCCACTCTCACGCAGCAGTTCCATGTTCTCAGCTGTGTTTTGTTTTCGCCCTCTGGTTTGTCAAATTTGTGTTGTGTTCACCTGTATGCCCTGTAGCTGCTGCGTCTTTTGCCTTTTTGCCCCCTTTTATTATCTTGAGTTTTGTTAATAAACTGCTTGCTTAGGACCCATCTCTGCAAGTGTTCATGACAGTAGTTAGGATGCCGTAGCTGGGAGCAGGGTTTTAAGTTGGCCAAAGTTGTATGTTGAACTGACGGTAGATGATCTGGTCATATAGGCAAATAAGGCTATTTATTGTTTTTGCTAAACCATTGCTATGTGTGTATTAATGTACATTAGCAGACTGTAGCTAAAGATGATTTGAGAGAAGGTATTTCCACCCTCACACACAGATAAACACACACACACAGACAAACACACACTGCCACAGTCCTACAGTTTGGGCCTACCTGAAACTATATACACTATGGAGTGAATGGCACCTTTTCAAAAAGTTTGGTTTACCAATGAAGTACCATTTAACCGTAACCTCTAACTGCACCAAGCAGTATCCAACCAAACCATAAATAAGATCTAAAAAACAACATCTACACCCACATTTGAGTCTCATCTGGCATTTTGCCTACATGGCTGAAGAGCTATTAAAAACGGAATAGCCTCTAAATGCAAAAAAAAAAAAAAAAGCCCACAGTGCTTTTAATGATCTAATAGAGCTGGAAAAACAGAGATCAAGAAGAGGACGTGCAGATAAATACAAAAGAAGTCCAATTAGCAGCTAAGCGCTGCTACAGTGCAACGGTATGAGTACATATGTTGCGGCTGGCGCTTGACAAGAGCAGAAAGAATCTGCTACATGGCGATTAGCTGGAAACAATGGTGGGTTTCACATCTGTTACAATAAGCAAAGTAGGAGCTTTCACCATCTCAGACTAATTAGAATTTTTTTTTTTTAATTCCATGTTTTCTGAGCTATTTTCAGACAGAGCATTGCTGCTGTAGTGAAAGATGGCATGGGGAGGGAGCTCCCGCTAGCATTGCTGCTGGTCCATAAAAAGTTAAAGGGACTCTCTTCTGATGATGCATCCTGAAGGTGGGAGGAAAACTGGGGGGGGGGCTTGGGTTGTTTAAAACGTAGAGGAATGCTAGATAACTAACAGTACTCCAAGCTTATCTATCTCTGTTCAAAGACCTAAGCAAGAATGACCCTGCAGAAGGTTCACTGATGCTCATGGAGGCCCCACCTTACAACTTACAAGGACTTGAAGGATCTGCTGCTAGCATCTTGGTGCTAGATACCTCAGGACACCTTCAGGACACCTTCAGAGGGTCGTCGGGTCCATGCCTCCAATGGTCAGATCTGTTGTGGTAGCATAAGGGGGATCTACTCCATAGCTCCAACAGCTCCAGTGTGACCTGAAACAGTCTCCTTATAAGTTCAGCGTTTATGGGTGGAGCTGTAGACAGTCAAACAGTTTGGACACTCTGGCTGAATGTGGGCTCAAATTAAAGGGTGACCATATTTTTTTACATGTTTTGTGTGTATTTTGACATAGATCTGTTATGCTAGGCTAATGGTCAGGCCTGGTTGAGCACAACTGGGATTTCCAATGTTTGCATAACCTAATATTTGCATGATGCATGCTGGGTAATGTTGTGAGAGAAACATAATAGAGCAATCGCTTGAATATGAGCATGTTGAGTTATTTAGTTAGGCCAGATAGAATCCCTCTTTAATGCATGTTTTATATGACACCTTCACTTTGATTACAGTACATAAGAACTGATCTGAGACCAGCTTGGCAGTTTTTTCAGCTTGCACAGTGTATTGTTTAAAACCCCAGCTTGAGAAGGAGATGGTTTAGAGTAGAAATGGTCGGTAATGCTGTAAAGGGTACAGTACAGAGGCATGAAATGACATGTTAAATATAGGGATGCAAAGTTAGACACCTTCCAGTCTCTATACTTTGTATTTTTGCCCTAAGGTTCACATCCAACATGGGACATAGAAGTGCTTTAAACACATGCTGCGATACGCTTCCACTAGCTGTGCAAGTACAATGCACTGCAGAAGAACTCAACACAGCAGGAACACTAGAAAGTGGTGGAGACATTGATAGAATGCATTAAGGACATGAAGGGTTAGAAATACTGAATTGAGGGGGGAAATGTGACAATGTCACTGCTGGGACAAATTCTGTCAGAAAGCAGAGCCTTGGTCTTTTCGGACAATGTTCATTTTGTCCTGAAATGGTAACCATTTACTAATCCATGTGTTTGACAAAGGCTGGTGTTTTTTAGCTTGTCTTGTTGGCTCTGCCACTCTGGGTTTAGCAGGGTAACCAGTCGTCAGAGAGAGAGAGAAAGACAGGACAGTTTAATTAGTCAATTTTAGATTTTAAAGCAGCTTAATGGAGAATTGGCAATTCTTGCTCCTACAGCCACCTTTAAAAATATGCTTAACACATGCATTTCTGGACAAGCTGAGAGATACTGAACTGTCATGGAGTTCTCACAAGTGTTGTCCTGCCTCCTTCACCAGTTATATAGTACAGTTAGAAAAGGAAAAAAAACAATTAGAAACAGTTAGAAAAAATCTACATAATGTTGCTTTAATAATATTTTTGATACAGTTGAACTTTAGTAACGTTAAGGTACATCATTAGGAATGAGAAATTGGAGTGTGGTCCCACTGGGGGTCTATAGAGTTAATTAAGATTCATGGATGTCCCATTATTAGGATTATGAACCACAAATTCAAACTTTACTATAATGCAGGTGCTGGTGTGAAACCTTTATTTTCTATCCTACCCAGTATGGAGCCCATCAGTGATAGAGACCATATTCTCTTGATTTCAGGTCAGTGGAGCATCAACCTGATTTTGATGCTGTTATAAGGTAAAAATGCTACACAGTGTTGCTTTAATGCATGAATTAAAGCGCTCGATTTTTCCAAGCAAAGACAGCGTAGCTCATAAGTTATTCAAATACACTATAAACATTCTTTCAGAAAAGCAGCAAGCTAGAGTCCATGCTATGCTAAATCCTAACCTTAAGAGACCTGCTGTTCCTTCCAGTTTGAATACTTATGAATGCAGTTTCCTCCAACTGCTGCGCCAGCTTTTACTGATAAACCCCCCTCTGGAGCAACAAAAGTGGCCTTCTGAAGGACTTAAGGAGGTTAATGTTTGCTGCTAACTGCCTCAGTAACTGCTGTGTTCATATATGCTATAAACTGACTGTGGAATACCTTACCTTGCACTTTTACGTCATACCATAGACCTGAAAGAATGCAGTTTCTCTTCAACGTGTATTTGAATACTGTTAAAATGACAATGAGCCGTCTTGAACTTCAGCCTGAATCGATCTCTAATTAGCCTACTAGCTTAGCAGTTTGCTATGCTAACAGTAAGCTTTGTAGCTCCACTTATCATACAGGAACACTTTGTAGTCTATACTTCCAGACTGTCCATCTCTGCATACTTTGTTAGCCTCCTTTCAACCTGTTCCTCAGTGGTCAATGGACATGGTGGTGGTGTGTCAATAGTGGGTGTTGCACTGGTGGTATGAGTGGATCAGACACAGCAGTGCTGCTGGAGTTTTTAAACCCCTCAGCATAGCTGCTGGACTGAGAATAGTCCACCAACCACAAATATCCAGCCAACAGCGTCCTGTTGTCCACTGATGAAGGATTAGAGGATCTACAAGGTGGAAAATATTGTTCTAGCGTCAGGTGAAACACAAGAACACAATCAACATGAATCATGAACCGATACACATGAAAAGAACCAAACACATGAACCAAAGGATGCGGAATTCCTTATTTGGGCCTGTGGGCGGCGGCTCCATATCCCTGGTGGGATATCTTGGCAAATCGCTTTTTTAGAGCGATTTGCCAAGAGAGCGATATATTCGGCAATGCGCTGAAGCACCCGGACCCTTATCAACCACCCAAGCGATGCATATCTGCATTTGCAGTGGTGAAAATTTATTAACCTAGTGTTGGTGAGCCAACTATAAAAATACATTAATAAAAAAGGTGGTTTTACCTATGTAATACCATTTAATATTATTATTCAATTATTAAAAAAAAAAAAAAAAAGATCATGATATCTTGGGCTGGTGGCATCAGGGCCCTAAGCATAATCCGAGTATGCCTTGGGCTGGCTCTGTACCTGTACACGATATTGCCTACCTCTAAAACCTACTTCTCCTATTACTTCTTCTAATTTTCCAGCGAATGACCACTGAGCACTGACCACTGAGCTTCGGTCAAGCCCCAGCCACAACATACTGTGAGTAGCCATGTCTCAAATCTTTATGATGGCAGTGCTCAGCTGCTAATTGGACTTCTGTTTATTCACGCATCCTATGGTGTCCTCTTGCACTGTAGATGGCCGCCTACAAGGGATCTGGGTAAATGAGTCATGTTCTTTCATGCCAGCTACCAGCAAAATGCAGGACACTCTTAATGTCAGACGGAAATGCTGCCCTGACTGAAGATACAGATGTGTTCATATGTGATCTCATGACCGCAGGCTGTGCCTTTTGGGCACAATGTAGGGGTTCAGATTTCAGTCACACAGGGGTGTAGGAACTGAAACGTGGAAGCCCACCTGAGCATGGGTTTTTTGAACGCAGCATGGAGCAAAGAATGAATTAAAAATGGAGGAAAACAGCAAAAGGCCTTTTCTCCCGTCTGTAATGATCTAATTCTCCTTGACATTTGCAGCGTCTTTTGAGGAGGGAAGCAGTTAATGAACCTTTTCTTCCACAAGTGCCCTCTTGTGAAGCCTCTCTTTGCGAGGAACCTCAAATGAATCCCGTATATGATAAGAAAACTGTTATCCGAGTATGATATGCAGGGTATATCCATTAAACAGAAATGCCCTGCTCATCTAAGAGGGGGTTTAATTGACCCAGAGCTACAATAACGAAATCTCGTATTCCTAAATAACTTTGGCTAACAGCCAAAATGAATCTGTCAATCATTTAGACTGTTTCCGTCTTCCCAAACGGCTTCACTAACCTATTGCAGTGTTTATACCTTGCCTATCAAAAGTGCGGACATGTCTCCTCAGTTGAACAATACCACACACGAGATTATACAGTGACCACAGAAGTGTTAAGCACTCTGCCGTGATGCAGCTTTACACATTTGTTTACTTGAGCAGCTTCACGGGGAGCCTCCTGGGATTTGTTTGAACAGGATTGACTGAGGACATTGCTCATATTGTTGCTATAGCTTCCCCTTTAGAGGCACCAGCAGAAGTTAGCTGTCTGCCAGGAGCCAGAAAGACCAGACATTAGAGGGAACCTAGCGTTAGCTCGCCGTAGATATCCGAGGCTAGTTGATCACGCTAAGGCCTTACAGTTAAAGCCATCTCGGAATTGTTGATAACTCACACACTGCACGTCTCAATCGTTCGTCACATGCAGAGAAATCCTGCTATTCATGTGCACTGTACAAAAGTTGCCGGCCTGACTGATATGCAGCGACGTGGACGCTCACACTGCACGTGAAACGCAGCCCATAGGCAGAATTCTGTCCATATGCAAGCATCAATTCAGCAGAATGAGGCCCCTGTGTATCGAATCTGAGCATAGCCGTGTGCTGGAATTCTATGAAAATGGAGGAGAAATACATGGATTGGTGGTTGGGAATGGGGACATATCAGGAATCCATCCGGTCATCTGACTGCTCATTCGGATTTTTAAATGGACAGTTAATCTGGCAGTTCCCCACTCTACATGTCAGCTACGGCCAAGTCTGGCTTAAAACCGAACGGGCTCTAGATGTAGTCTTCAGTGTAGGACAGCTAGACACTGACAAACCATTTACATTTACATTTACGGCATTTAGCTGACACTCTTATCCAGAGCGACTTACATGGTGACTCGTATCACAGAGGCAGGCCAATGTAGTGTTAGGAGTCTTGCCCAAGGACTCTTATTGGTGTAGCGCAGCGTAGTCACGCAGCCTGGGAACCGAACCCCAGTCTCCCACATGGTGTGGTAGCTCAGTGGCAGGTAGTGGTGTTATCTGTTGCGCCACACCAACCACACTAACCACAGTCAAGGCCAGGCCAGGCAGCAGATAGACTGGCTGAACTGACCGTCCTCTAGCTGCTTTGAGACGCCACCTAGAGTCCACTCTATTGGGTCTATGTCTGTACCCCGTCATAAACACAATTTCAGAAAACCATCAACCAACTAGTAACACTATAGCAACCGCCTAGCAACCACTTAGCAACAATGCAGCAACCACCTAGTAATACCATAGCAACCACTTGGAATATCATAACAACCATGTAGCAATGTAGCCTGGAAGTGGGAACCACTCAGACGGCACAACCACACAGTGTTTTCTTCTGTAAATACACTTTTCTGCAGCTGAAGCGGTTGCTATCTGTGACATTATTAATGATCAAGGATCAGATTATAATTCCCAGGCTTTTCCATGATCAAATCACTTTGGAAAGTCACATAGACGCTGTTGTCAAACAAAAGCTGGTATGATTTTTGCTATTTTTTGAATTATGGCAGTTGTTCTTTACATCATGTCAAGATTTCACAATGAATGGACCAATTGAAATGCTCCTAATTGACTTAAAATAAAATGTTTTTACATTGACTTCCATTGAAAGTTTCCTTGTAAAGTAGCTTTTTTGGAGATCCAAGGTTTTAGCCACGTTAAACATAGGGGCTTGTAGTTTTACCATCTACTGGAACCTTATACTGCGTAGTGCTTAGAGATTTAAGCCCTTGCCTCCCTCCTCAGATGCGCCTGTTATATAGTTTGTGGTACGTGAGTTGACCTGAGCTCCATTTCTGGATGTTAAATGACTCAATGGTCAAAGCTATTGACAGAGCGTTACTCCACCTCTGGCCTCCTGACATATTCAGCAGAGGTGTAGAACTCTATATTTGAGGGTTCAGGTCAGAGAGGCGGTGGGTGACAGAGGATTCTGCTTAATTACACGTAAGAGATGTCATTTTAGCTCTCCTCTCGGAGTTTCAGATGGCACTTAATTAATGTAACCTTCACTCTGTCTGAGAATAACCGTTCACAGCTTCATGAAAAGAGTCATCTGAAAAGGTCAGGCAGATTAGAGTCACAAGTAACACGTCTCCACCTCAGCCTAACCAAGTAGAACACTTACCAGCCTGACTCTTTCACCTGCACAAATGCGTCCGGGGTTGCTGGATTTATACACTATAAGTCCAAATGTTTGTGGACACCCCTTCTAATGAATGAATTCTGTGAACTACTGCCAGATTACATCATGCCAAAGCAGCCACCGTTCAACAGTGGTCCGATGCTTTTGACTTTGTGAGAAATTTGTGCAAATTTGATGTTTTTATTTATTTTATTTTTTTTCTCTTTCTCAGCCTGTTTGTGGTGCATCAATGCATTTCTTTACTCTGTCTTATTTTTTGTGAAAACAATAAAAACATTCATAAAAAAGATGGTGGAGCTCCATCCAATATTTTTAGGACGAATTTGGGAGTTGGCGAAATGAGGCGGGGTGGCGACCATCCAACATCGTGCCTCACTAATGCTGTTGTTGATGAACGCAATCAAATTCTCACAGCAATGCTGCTCCAGAAGCTAGAAGAAAGCCTTCTTCCCTGGACGGTAAAGACAGTTACTCCAACAAAAGCAGGATCAGCTCCTTTTAATGCCCTTGATTTCAGAAGAAACATTGAATGAGCAGGTGTCCCAATACTTTTGTCCAGAACAGAACATGCGGATCAGGAGCGCACTAGAACTAATTAGCACACAATGATGGTTTACTTGACAGTACTAGTATAAACTGGGAGACCCACAGTTTCAATCCAGTCTGACACACCTGGATGACACCTGGATGACACCTGGTTGTCATAAAACCTGACAGTCTAAAAGCATCGAGATAATAATAGTAATACTACTAATAATAATAACGTAGTGTGAGTGTGTGTGTGTGTGTGTGTGTGTGTGCGCCACACAGCCCCAGGGGTCTGGGGTTGTGGGTTCGATCCTTGTCCCGGTTTCTGTCTGTGTCTGTGTGGGCTTCCCTTGGGTGCTCTGCTTACCTCCCACCTCCAAGGTCGTTAAATGGGGTGGGTGGCTCAGCGGTTAGAGCTCTGGGCTATTGATGACAGGGTTGTGGGTTCGATACCCGCTGTTGTTAGGGCTCTTAAGCAAGGGCCTTCACCCTCTCTGCTTCCTGGGGTGCTGGAGCGCGTGTGTATGTGTTCACTACCACAGATGGGTCAAATGCCATACATAAACTGTGAAAGACTGGCACCCTATTCAGGTGGTATACCTACTTCACACCCAGTGATTCTAGCTAGGCTCTGGACCCACCTTGTCCCTGACCTGGAATAATGGGCTGAGATGAAAATATGAATAAATAGTGACAGTGGTATTTTAATATCAATAAGAAAACAGTAAGTTAGGGGCTCTGAGTGGCCTAGCAGATTTAGATGCTGATACTATGGCTCGAGGATCACATGGTTGAAACCCGGGTCATGCTGCTTCATGCCATCAGTAGCCGGAGTGGGTAGATGGCGCTCTCCTCCCTCCATGCCTCCCATTGTGATGCTGACCGGCCGGGCGTCTGTTGGCTGATGCATCAGAATTGGAGACTCTGCGCTTTCTTCCAAGAATGTTGGCAGCCCTGAAAAGAGGCAGTGGCTGACTTCTCATATATCAAATAAGGTATTTGCTTGTCCTCACCCACCTAGTATTGGGAGCAGTGCTGATGGGGGTACTAGTGAATGGGTGGGTTAATTGGCTCAGCTAAATTTGGGTGTTTAAAAATAATAGTAAAAATAATAATTTATGAATAATATAAATTATTAAATGTATTAATGAAGTAGCATAAATAACAATACAATGCCACCTCATAAATGGGGCTATTAAAGCAACATAAAGTAGCATTTCTTAATTTAAAACAGCAGCTTTAGGATCATGCTGATGCTCCACTGACTGTAACAGGGAGAACGGCATCTCCGTCATTCCCACTCCAGGCCACAAGGCTGCAACTGCACTATGTAACCATGGTGGAGCTGCAGGAGAACCTCTCGAGAACCTCTCGAGTCATATTAGTGTAAAATCCTGTAATATTTATTTGTAGTATTTACAGCAGTGCTGTAAAAGTGAATTACACTCCCCAACTGTAGGGGGAGCCTGGAGCAAACCTGACCAATCATCACTTAATAATGCTACCCTAAACATGCCTGATGGAGTAAATTAGGGTGTGTCCCAATTGCGTACTGATCACTAGACTTACTGGTTTTTGAAGTGTCATAGACGAGTATAATCCGACATCCACAATGCATACTCAGCACGCGATACATACTATTATCCCACAATGCAATGCAACACGGAAAGATAGGATCTACTCACAGTTGACGCAATTTTTGGGAAAATTATGGCGGCTAATGATGCAAATTCAGCAGTAACAGCGGCCGGAGAGCTTGCAGTGACGTATGTCGGCATATCAGCACTTCATCACTTCCTGTGTACTAAGCTGCCAAACCTTCACTACTATTAAAACTAGTATATAGTGCATAGCTTACAGCATTAGTGTGTAGTGTGCAATTGGGATGCAGCCTTAGATTCTAGCAGCATAAAAACTTCACTGGTTTCCTTCTGTTTACTGAAGCTCTGTAGGGAACCTCAATACAGTCGTATCTCATTCACAGATCTCTAAAACTGACTGAGAGTGAGCCTGTAAGCAGGGCCAACCCGAGCCTTTATGGGGCCCTGAACAGATTTTCATTTGGGGGCCCTCCATAGCTCCACCTCAGCACCAGATTCAGCCATGTCACTCCACTGCTGTGTTCCCTTCACTGGCTTCCTGTAGCTGCCGGCATCAGATTCAAAACCCTGACGCTGGCCTACATAGCCCAGAAAGGAATAGCCCCTCCGTACTTAATGGCGATGGTCAAAAGCCGATCTGCACCAAGAGCCCTTCCAGCTTCAAGTACGTCTCGGCTCGACCCGCCATCCCTCAAAATCCACGGAAGATGAGCGTCCAGGCTCTTTTCTGTCCTGCACCGAAATAGAGGAATGAGTGTCCGAACAGCAGAGTCCAACGCTCGCTGTCTTCAAACCCAGACTGAAGACCCTCCTCTTCTGAGAGTACTTGGGCAAATAGCAGAGTCCTATGGTCACCTTATTAAATTGTGCTTAGTAATGTCTAAAGCTTAGAGGATCTTTGAACTATTAGTCTATTCTAACTAGCTGAGGTTTTTCTTGGGTAAATAGCAAAGCACTTTTGTAAGTCGCTCTGGAGAAGAGCGTCTGCTAAATGCCTTAAATGTAAATGTAGATGCTTCATCATTTCATAGGGAGAGAGATATTGTGCATCATGCTGAAGTGCCCGGGCCTTTCTCAACTACTCTGCATTTGCCCAACAATAGGAGTTACTTAGCCTAGTATTGGTGAGCCAACTATGAAAATGTATTAATATAAAAATTGCTTTTCCCTGTGTAATAGCATTTAACTTTATTATTCAATATTATTACTTTTTAAATGTATTCAAACATTTCTTGGTGCTCTTGGAAGCCCCCTGATGACATTGCGGCCCTAAGCGCAAGTAATTCGTGTATGCCTTGGGCTGGCTTTGCCTGTGAGGCAGGTAAAACTGCTAAACAGAGAGGTGCTGCTCATTAAGGGCCTGAAAATGAATCAAATAACGTTCAATTCTGCTCTTCATTACTAACAGTTTTTACGGTGTTGTGAATATTGTCCTTCACAGTACATTAGTGTAGCGCGACCTGAGGAATCCTCTGCAGACGCTGAGGACACAGTTATAACTGACACAGTAAACATTAATGAACGATGGCGTTTAATGGCAACAGACGAAAACTGCTTTACAACTCAAGGAATTCAGGACACTACTAATATCACAGCAATCCAGTGAATCCTGAGAGTCGACCGCGGGGCAGTTTGCTGCAAAGTGTTTCCTCTCTGGCATTATTTTTGTTGTTCTTCACAGGGCTTTTTATAGCATAGGGGGGGAAACGGCATATACAAGCTGTAAGCAATTCGAGAGCCTCATAAATCTGGCCTAATTGTCTTAAAATGGGCCATATATTCTAGGCTCCTTTGTTGAGTGCTGATGTGTATGTGCCCGCTTGCGCCCAGATGATGTCAGAATGAATTAAAAGCAGCATGCCGGAGAGATTTCCATTCAGCCTCTGATTGAGTGCTCGGAAGTGCCGGGACTTCTCCGATTTTTAATTGAAGCATAATGCGACCGTGCTTTCGTGGAGGAAGCTGACTTAAGCTCCTGCGTCTGATGTGCGGCTATGGCGGAATAATGAGCCTGGGATGGGTGTGATATACACATTTCATTAGTGCTGAAAAAGCAGGAAGGGAAATCGTTAGATGGGGAGGCAGCCGGCATCAAAAAGAGATGGGAATACGCTTCTTTTCCAGCCCAATATGAAGGTGAATAAAAGGATGCCCCTGGTTCTCCTCGGGGGGAAGTATAAAACTTCCCTAAAAGTGCTGACACTGAGCACTTCAGAACCGGACTGGAGCTCCATCTCAGTGATGGCTTCATCTACCATAAAACACTCTCCCGTACATATATATCACGGCTGACGCCTGTGTTTTAAAGGGCCAATAACATAGAAAAACACATTCTCCTTGCATTTCTGAAATATAGGTGGTAAACATTAAAGTTTCACAACATGCACTATGTGTCCAAATGTTTGTGGACACCCCCTCTAACTTTATGTTGCACCCATTGTTCAAACAGATGTGCAAAAGTATACACATACACAACTTGTGTAGACCCTGTAGGGAAGTACTGCCAATAGAATAGAAAAGGACTGTGGGTGGGCGTTCCACACATTTCTGGGCTGTGTAAATGCAGTCACTGTGGCCTCTCTTTCCAATCTTCTGACGAAAATTTAGTGAACATAGATTTATTACATATCTAATGCCAGACGTGGGCTAGAGGGGTAAAAATCCCCCCAGCATTAAGCTGTGGAGCAGTGGAAGAACTGTGCTCTCTGGAGTGATGATTGGTGCTTTTGGGATACTTGTAGGATGAGTTGGGGATGATGAGGTGGGGTGGTGATCATCATCTAACCTTCTGACCTCACGAATGCTCTTGTCACTGAATGCCATCAAATCCTCACAGCAATGTCCTCCTCCTCCAAAATCTAGAAAGCCTTCTTCCGAGGACAGTAGAGAAAGTTACTCCAACAGAAGCAGAATCAACTCTTTTTTTTATACCATTGATTTTGGAAGAAACAATGAATGAGCAGGTGTCCCAATACTTTTGTCCATATTGAACATATTGTGTCTTGAGTTGATATATGCTTAATAGGATGCAGAAATGGACTCTTTTGAATGTACTATTTTGTAATGGTGATGACATTTTGGGATTGTTGGAGACTTCTTTACACGTCTTGATGTTCTGCTCTTGGACTGAACTTGCTAGGCCATGACCTGACCTGAAAATACTCCAGCTGTAAATAATTTAGTGGACAGACGGTGGAACAGCTGATTTCTAACTTTTCTGAGATCTTTTTGAACCTCTTCCCAGACTTTTCTGCATCTACAGGCTTCTGTCTGAAGGTCTCAGAGAGCTCTGGATCTGGCCATGATAGTGATCTTCTTCACCTCTCACTTCAACCATCAATCAAGAGCAGACCAGACTAAACGTCTGAGGTTTAAATAAGACAGACTCCTCCAGAATAATCCTCTCCAACAATGTTCTGATCATCTGCAGCTGATGTTCTGCTCCTGAGTCAAATTCTACACATTTTCAGAAGTAATGAATCTAAAATTAAATTTCTAATAATTACATTTTACAACATTTCTTATCGTGAAGATCAAATGTCCAGATGTTTAAATACATTATCAGAAAGACAAAGGATCTCAGGGGGTGTCCTAATTTCCACTGAAAAATGCCAGAAGAAACATAGCATATGGGCCCTTAAAGACACTGTCCCTGTCCACAGTCAAATCTCTGACTGGCTGTAAAATGTAATCTGGTCAATTCTCTCAGAGTGTTGTCTTATTTGGCCGCAGTCTGCCGTATGCACACAACGCTGCCTCTGTCCGAGCCATTGTAATTACTTTGCTTATCTGAAAGCGAGGCTTAGGCCATTTTCCATTATCAAAAACAGCCTCTTTGTAGGCCATGTTAAAAGACAAATAATGAGCTCTAAACAGACTCAGCCTTTAGGGGAGCACTTGGGAAAGATTTGATATTCGCAAGAAAAACACAAACGCCGTCCTGTTTGCTTCGGTTTGCTACGCCGAGCGGCGGAATACAATCAAAGCCCATTATGACTGGAACAGCAAATCATATCTGCTGAATATAAATGCGCTCTGGAGAGGAAATACGGCACAAATTAAATTTGATTGACTGGCTACCTCCAGTCGGTGCGCTCAGAGCTCTGTGTGGACACAAACAAGCGAAGGGGGGCGACTCACAGAAAGAAGACTTTACCAGGGAAACCGGCCTCACCAGGATACTATGTCTAGCCATTATACCGTATAACAGACAGGCAGCATGTAATAGTGGAATCAGTAAGATAACATTGGCTTCAGTGTTTCTATTCAATATTATAAATATACTATAAAACCAGTCTGGTTGCAGATACATGTGTGAAAGTCTTCGAATTTAGTAAGAATGAATTAGTAGTAAGCTAGAAATCCAAAAAAGTATACATATTTTTAGATGCGTCATGAATTATGAGCTGTATATTAATGTAACATAAATGAAAGCCCTGGTTCTACCAGGAGACTCTTCAGCCAATCACCAGACAGTCTCCACCTGTGTTAAAAAAGCTCTACTTACATGCTTTTGTCTCTTCCTCTTTCCTCCCCATTGACACCAACCAGTTTGGTCCCTACAGTTTTGCCTGGGAGCAGACTTTGCCCCAGGTTGCAAGACCTGGGCTGATGATGGGGCCTACGCCAAAGACTTTACCTATCAACCAGGAGTTCAAACTTGCTAACATTGTTCCGGTCTCATTATTTGCCAAGATTACTTTTACGCTTTACTGCCTTCATGTTTCCAGAGTCTTCTGGAAGAACCGAGAAAGCTGAAGAACATCAAGAATTACGTTCACCTCTGCAATTCAAAACCAGTGATTAAATCTCACGGCAGATAACCCTAAAGCCCGGGGAGAAAGAAGAGAAAGAAGAAACCTTGGAAGGAACCAAGACTCACAAGGGCGACCCATCCTCCTCCTCTGATCAGAACTATTTCTGAATTGTTGCTCAGGTGTGCAACATAATCTTAGTAGAGATGGTAAGAATAACGAAAGTAATGATGGTTAGCTAAAGACTTGCTCTATAGTAAAAGCAAAGGAACAAACCTTGAGAGGAACAAAGACCCAAAAAGAGAAAGCCACCCTCCTCTAGCACCGTCCTCCAGAGAGCACAAGAACTGAAGAGACTGAAGAACTGGTTCATGAATATACATTAACGAATGAACAGCAGATTTAAACCAATGATTAATGATTAAAGTCTAATCAGAGTGAGAAGGAGATTAGACGCATGATTGCCATGAGGAAGCATGTGAGTGGAGTGAGGTTACAGCCAGTGACGTTTTCTGTGTTTCGCTCGCTAATGGTTTGTAGGTGCTGCTGTTGACTGTGGGCCTTGGGGAGCACTGATTTGCGGAGCTGGTGTCACAGACTGGCGTAAAGTGGCATTATGCAAGAATTGGTGTTTCTTGTTCCTGGGCTTTGAGCCATCCGCCACTAAAGACATGTTGTACACATGCATTTCAGGACAAGCTGAGAGATACAGAACCATCACTGAAGGTGGAGAAAGATGTGGACTGAGGTGGTAGAGTAATAATAGAGGAGTTATGCAGCATTACGCAGTTCTTGCAAGCCCGGAGTGGCCGTTTATTTTTCCTATTTCAGGTCAGTGGAGCATCAGCATGACTTTGAAGTTGTTATTTTATGGTAAAATCCTTATGTTGAATATTTCATCATGACAGAGAGTCTGCTTCCTGTAGAGTAGGTGTATGGTGTTTCATGTAAACCCTAGTAATCCATTTCTCAGGCTGAACGCTGTAAAAGGTGTAGAGTATTATTTTTGGGGTCAGGGTTTATCTATTGGGTAGTTAGGATTCAGGTTTTGCTGCACCTCATTTGACAAATTTACATTATTTACATACATAGTTTGTATAAGGAATGAACCAGTAGAAATGCTCCAAAATGACTTGGGGTTAAATCAACATTTGCCAGTATTCTTTTTGTTTGTCCAAATACTTATGGACCTGACTGCATGCCAAAATGACAAATGCTGACAAATGTGGTGTCTGAAAAAATAATATGTAATAAATCTATGTTCACTAAATTTTCGTCAGAAGATTGGAAAGAGAGGCCACGGTGACTGCATTTACACAGCCCAGAAATGTGTGGAACGCCCACCCACAGGCCGGTTTTAAGAGTTAGACTGAGGTGGGCTACCATGCACACACCACATGCTCCCAATTGTCTGAGCTCCTGCTACTAAGGTCTGCCATTTGACCGGCAGACTGTTTTAGAATCCAGTGTGAAATTGATTCCACCTTAAATTTCGATGTATTTGCTGGGCATGTCATGCCTCAGCTTAAACCTCTCTATGCAATTCTAACCATGCTCATTCCAGCCTAACCTGACCTGAACCCCAGTTCCCGAGTAGGCACTCGGGTGCACTCGGGTACATTCGGGTCCAGCGCGTCCATCCGAGTGGGGCTTTTCACCCACCTCGTCATAGACTGAAGGGTCATGGGGTTACAGCAGCACCACTGCTTGGGGCTTTTCGTCATGCTGTGGCTGAAGCGGCAGAGATAAGAGGCAGAAGAAAATAAATGGAAACTCAGTGGCTTGTGAAGCGTGCTTGCTCCAGCCTTGGCAAGGGTCACGCTGCGAACGGCCTGCAAGGCTGGACCTAAAGCGTTTTTCTATCAGGCCCCGCAGCCTCTATCAACACTGTGGGCTGTAAGCGCCCAGCAAGCTCCATCCTGGCAGCGCCAGCACCATGACTCCGCTCATTTTTCACCCCTGTGCCTGCGCCTGAGAAGTGCTGGGGATATATACCGAGTGGATACGGACACTTATCGGCCATCCGCACGCAGCACTTTTATGCTCTGTATACAGAGTCAGTCTAAGCCTTTGACTGGCTAATGCATCATGTTGCTAAATGGTCTGCCATGCAACAGAGTGCCTGGGGTGCGATGAAAAGATTCGTCTGAGAAATGAAGCCTGGAGACAGCAACGCAAGCCAAGTGTGGCACTTACAAATGGTGCAAATTGCATGGTGGAGATAAGTGCAGGGGAAAAAGGATCTGTCTGACAGCTGAAAATACATGCTAACACTGATGGGAATCGCTGAGGCAAGGCTAAACAACACAGAGCATCCATCAGAGAGTGGGAGGATCTACAAGTGGAGTCCCCCTGTACCTCAGTGCATGTGCTGCGGTCAAATACAGTACGCTCCAATACACATATGTCCATATCTCATCCGACGTAAGTCTTGATGAGGCTGTTTGCCAATTAACCTTTCTCGGAGTGGGCACCCGGATTAGGTCTCTGTCTGAGAAGGACAAGACGTGGCAGTAGCAGCCCCACCTTACCCTAATGTCTGCCCACATGTCTGCAGTTTTCATCACTCTGTTTACATTACCTTCAAGAGTGATTTGTATGTACTGCAGTGGAGTAAAAGTATTACACAATTACACTCCCCACCTGTAGGGGGAGCCCAGGAGCAAATAACACCAATTCCTAAAACCTTCATAATACTGCATAATTCTGCATTCCTGCTCATGGGCTCCCCCTGCAGTTAGGACGTATAAATCACTGCATTGCAGACGAATCACACATTGAGATCGCCCCCTCGTGGCACATTTGGATTTTGCAAGCTGAAAGAAACAGAACTGTAGGTAGACTACGGTTTTCCTGCCCACTTTGAGAGATGCTATTCTCTTTTTTACAGCCTTTAACTAATTAACTCACCTGTTCATTTCAGGCCACTGCTCACTTTGATGCTCTGTAGGTTTCCTTGGTTTATACCACGTCTAGATAACTCTCCTACATCCCGTCATGAATTCCCTTCACAGCCTTTGCTTGCAGGTTGCACTGGGTTGGATGTGATTTGAACTGTAATCTGATTGCATTATGGTTTCTGTATATATACACACTTCCACTGGTTTACAGCCCTCTCCAAAATGACCAGGAAAATCCAAACACAACTGAAAATGAGCCTGTTAAACTCCACAGAGTTGAGAGAACTTGTGTATGACAGATGGAAAACAGGCGTTTTAATTAAGCACAGTCGAGAGCGCCGAGCTGGCCCCAAACACAAACAATTCATTTGCATGTATTATGCTCAGAAGTGGCGGCCTGGCTTGGACGTTGGATATTATGCAAGAGAACGTTATAGAATATTTCGAGCCATGTGGACAGCCATAATTAATGCCAAGATTTCTCCATGGCAACAGGACAGAGACAAATGTATTATGATAATTTTGTAAATAGCATTTTATTGATTCGCAGCTCGCATATCATCACAAATGTACTTAGAGTAGAGGGAAAAATACAGTTTGCTTGTTCTGTCGACTTGGGCAGCACATATATTCGTCTGCCATGTACATAATTAAAGGTAACTGATCCAAGTAGATAGAACTGTGGGTACATCTTTTGGGTTTAATGTTATAAATAGGTCTACATCTCTTTTCCAGATGGCGGCAACGCCTATAATAACCGCTCGGGAACCCCACACCTGCTCCATACACTTACATTTACATTTTTGCAGTAAATTGCAGAACTTTTGCTTCCATAAAGAACCAGGTTTGTAATCGAGATGAAATCTGTAATGTGAAAACCCTTCTAAAGGTCTAAAAAAACAACACTAGGGTTGGGTACCGTTCACATTTGAACTGATACTAAACTGAAGTGTCTGTGCCTGGAATTCGGTAGGGTTTTCCAGAACTGTACTCTCTCTGTAATAATAATTACTGTAATTCCCGTTGTAAAAAAGTCCAAATGTCAAAATTTCTACATTTTGTTAATTATTTGTAACACAATTATTACACACAGCACAAAATGAAAGCACTTTTTACCTCCTTAACCCCTCCCAAATCCATCCCTACAACCGCCAGTCTGTCACCAGAGCATAGTTATGTATAAGGAAGCACATGTGATATCCTTCCTGAAATCTAGGGCCTGTTTACCCCTGAAATTAACATGCGGTTTGTGATCTGGACAGTATCTGCTTCTACGTTGACCGGATTCTGTTTACACTTGTCATTAAAATGCGTCCCCTGTGTGACCAGATGAGATCTGGATTTACTTTCCCATGTAAAAAGTCACACCAACGGGTATCTTGCCTGTTTTACTTCCTGTAAACAACGACTGTCCTGATCCGGGAGACTGAGAACAGTTTAGAGGAATAGAGGGGGTAAGCAGGAGTGTGAGGGAGCGTGCACACAAACACACGGGTGAGAGAAAAGCTAAGATCCACAGTAATTATTACTGCTATTGACGATGTTTTAGACAGACTGACGGAATCCGATCACGCTTGTAATAAATGCGGACGAGATCCGTCTCCGAAAACCTCCAAATTTGGTTCGAGTGATCCGATCGTAGTCCAATCGCAGTGCATCTTGGGGGTGTTCACGGTTAAAAGCTTAAAAGCTAACTCCGAGATGCGCTGTTTAGGGAAGCACTGCTGTGGAAGGCCACAATTTTAACATTCAAACATCTTTCAAAGCCAAAAAACCTAAACTAATAGCAGAAACGTCTTCTATCTGACTTCTATCTTTATAGTCTAATAACTGGTGCAGCACAGTGAAAGCTTCTCTGCACATAATCTAGCTTTAGAAAGTCTAGGGCAGCCATGCTACGGCACATGTGAAGCAAAGAGGTTAAGGGCCTTGCTCGGTGGCCCAGCAGTGGTAGCCTAGTGGACCTGGGTTTTGAACCCTCCCCTGAAAGGAGCCTTAAAGGCAGCTGTGGCCCTTTCAGGTGGTCCATACAGTCTTTTGAATTCAGCACGGTGGCAGAAGAAGCATTAACTCTAAGCACTGAAGGTAGGTGCAAGAGTCTTCTCCTCAGAGCACTAAACAGCATAAAGGAGCAAGTTCCTCTAGCGTCACAAAGCCACCAACCAGAGCTCACAATATGGTGTAACAAGACAAGTAAAATAAAGCATCCAGGAGGTGTTACCTTCACGAGTCAGTGGTTCCGTGCTGCTGGTTCCAAACAACCCACAAGAACAGCTGTATAAAGCTCTGAGTAAGACTTTACCGCGCACCCTGATAAAGTTTTGTCAGGTGAACTGTGCACAACACGAACCGCCGCTGCTCTACATCACCCTCTGGGGCTGGAGGTATGCTTTCCAGGCGGGTAGGCTGGGTAAGTGTAAATCTCACCTAAAGCTGTAGGCACTGCTCAGCAGGCTTGCACAGACAGCTCCAGCTGAAGGACCCAGCGTTTGCAGCGGCTTTCAAGCACAATGCCAAATAACATTACTCATCCTGGTGGAGATAACATGCACGGAAAGCAGCAAGGATGCACTGGCATATGCATACGGCCTTGGCAGCGCTTGACTCAAGAATAATGTTTTACTGAGGGGGAAAAAAAAAACCTGAAGATAGAAGATAGAATCAGTGCACTACTGATCTGATTCATTCACAATGATACGGACGAGTCCTGTACAGAAATTTCTTGGATTGGAATCAGGCTTGGAATCGTGAACTTAAGCGACTTAATTAACTGCAGCGTTAGATTAGGGTCTGCAAGGGGGGGGGATCATATCTGGAAGCAGAATTGACTTCCCTACAGATTGGGGCTGGATGGATTACTGAGCAGGCCAACGGAGCCAGGACCCAGGGTCTTCTGATTGGGCCTTTGGAGTGCCTTGGAAGGCCCGAGATACAGTAGCTTAAGTACTATACAGTACAGTACAATCAACTGCAGATGTGAACATCAGGCCCCTCACCTTTTGCAAAAAGTATTGGGACACCTGCTCATTTGTTGTTTCTTCTGAAATCAAGGCTATTAAAAAAAATAGATTACTAGATTTTGGAGGAGGATTGCTGTGAGGATTGCAGTGCTATTTTATCAAGTCTTCTTCATGCACACCATTTGTATTTATGGTATTGGTGTAAATGTGACTTACACTTCCCCACTTGTAGGGGCACCCAGGAGCAAAAAATACTAATTCTCACACATTGCTTCTTAAATAATATGCACATTTTTATGCTAAGTGGGTCAAAACTTGCAGTTTTGTTATTTATTTAGTTATTATCCTGTGTATTCATTCTTTTTTAAGGTTATGCGTTAGGTACTAATACTAATACTAATACTTCGGGACCTTACTTAAGTAGAATTCTTGGCTATCTATACTTTACTGGAGTAATAATTTTTCAGACAATTTTATTTTTACTTCTACTCCTTACATACACGCAATTATCTGCATTTTCTTCTAGCATTGTCCTGCCCACTTCACCAGAGTTACACAGTGCATTGAGCCCAGAGTAGCAACTGCTTTTCTCCCTGTTACAGTCAGTGGAGCATTCCAATCATTTTCAAGCTGTTATTTGAAGGTAAAAATGCTACATTATATATTACATTCATATGCACACACTGACAAACACACTCGTTCTCTTTGTTTAGGCTTTTTTTGTCTCGCCTTTGACCGAGAGCATTGACTTAGCCTGAAAAACGTCAATAAACATTCATAAACTTGATGGATAGGTCAGAGTTTCTCCAAGTGGGTAAACATGCCTCTGTTGTTTCAGGGATCGTGTCCTATTGGTAAACACACCAAGCCAACTTTAAAGGTCAGAAAGGACACCACAAAAGAGCTGGCTGGATTTATCAAGCACTACAAGCGTTACTTCCAGAGACGTGCACGCAGACTTTTCTGGAGCAGCCCTCGCTTTCCACACCCGAAGAGTGATCCCAGGGAGACATGAGCGCACTGCAGCAAATCGATACAAATTACGAGCTGGCATGCTGCATCTAATATATATTTTTTTATTAATGAAATAATTAAATTCATGTGCTGCAGATTACACAAAAATAGGCCCGGATTGTTAAGCAAGACTCTTCAGCTTCATCCTGGAGTTACTATGGCTCATCTCCGGCAGTTGTGCTTCTACTGTGGCATGGAGCTGTGGAACAGAGCCCACGGCTGGGATTTAAAAGCCCGGAAAGGATTGTGCCAAGGTTCAGCTCTCTAATTATTGCAGATTCATGTAATTTATCCATCTATTCTACATGTCACCTTCTTAACCTCCTTGGGTTTTAACTCAGCCCTGCATCTCTGGATCATGGTAAGCTTCCTGAAGCATCGCCAAGGTCAGTTTTAGCTGGATGCTCAATGCACTGTATTAATGGACTGCCATCAGTTCATGCATAAAAATCCACCCATCTTCCAGAATCCCCAGAATATTTTCTTCCTTGGCTCTTTCTTTCTGTCTTTCTTGGATTTTGCCCGAAAGATATGTTCTCTTGTCAGCGCTGCACTGCTGTCTGTGGGCATGCCGGCCAGCAACTGTGGATTTGTGACACCTGCTCATGTCTGCATTGTGTTGTTTCGGAATATGAACCACTTATGATTCAGTTCAGTCCATCTGGACAATTTGTTGAGCACTGGGACAATAATATACACTGACTACCACTATTTCCTGCACATGAAATTGCATTAAAGGCTGCCAATTCAGAATGTAATACCTGGACTACGTGGACAAAAGTATGGGGACACCTGCTGGATCATTGTTTCTCCTGAAATCAAGGCTATTAAAAAGAGTTTATCCTGCTTTCGTTGGAGTAACTGAAGTAAAAGAAGGTTTTCTACTAAATTTTTTATTCGATTTTGAAAAAGCATTGCTGTGAGGATTTGATTGCATTCAGCGACAACAGCATAGTGAGGTAGCCCACCACCTCATCCCCAACTTTCCCAACTCATCCCAAAAGTATTGTATGGAGCACCCCCTTTCATCATTCCAGAGAACACAGTTCTTCCACTGCTCCACAGGTAAATGCTGGGGAGCTTTATACCCCTCTAGCCCACGCCTGGCATTAGTTAGGTACAATAATAAGAAGGAGTGTCCACAAATATTTGGACATATAGTGTATCTCCCATGTTTTTTGTTGTTATTTGTTTTTCTAAACAATGAACGATTTCACTACTACCAGTCAGAACCATCAGACTTTTCAGGTGTGACAGGTTGGGTTTTTTGGGTGCTTAGGAGTTTTGGACCAGTTACAGGAAGTTGAGGCAGGCTATCGTCACCCATTAAACAATATAAGAAGAAAAATAAGCGGAAAAGTAGATGTGAAATGAGTGGCTTGCTCGCTGAGTAGTCGTATGCATGTGTGTTGGAACGTTACAGGTAGCCTACATACCGGGCGGTTCTTTTACACACTATGGAAATGATTACTGCCAGCTCCACTGACCACACACACACTTTCTACAGAGCAGTGGATTTTATCCCAAAAATGTAAACTGGGTAAAATATCAGGTTTAGATATCGATCATCAGTGCCTAATATCCGATATAAGAGTGTCTACCTGAAAATGAGAAGGTTCAGACTGGAATTGCAGTGTATATCACTGTGGTCATCACCCAGCGTGGGCAGCAGGTCAGCAGAGGCAAAACTGATTTGATGGCAGAAGGGATGACAGACGCTTCCACACCCACCCAAGCCAGAAAGATCTGACTTGAGCAAACTGAAACTGAGCAATTATGCTGGCAGCGTGAACACAAGCAAACCTACTGCATGACTCAAATCTGAACTATTAGGGAAATGGTGTTGGCTCTCAGATGACGAAAATGGGTGAAGAGCAGGCGTGGTGGGAGATGGAGGCTTTTAGAGAATGCTGGGGGAAAAAATCAGGACACTGAGGCTGAATTTTGCAGGGTTTCTTTTAGAGAAGCACTTTTTTTTACTTTCCACTGTTTTTTTTAGTTTGCTACTGCAGGGAATTGGGTGAAGAGAGGAAGGAGAAAACTTCACGTTTTAACGAAGCTCAAAACCCGTTGAAAAGCGTTAGAACTTTCCACCTTATTTTTCATTGCAAGATTAAAAGAGTATGAATGGAGAACCCTGTGTTTGTTGACACACTTTTCTGGTTTTGATGCACGGAGTGGGTTGATCTACCCCAAAACCTAAAAAGAGGGACAGCGTGCGAATCAGAGAATATAAAAACTCCTCAGAGTTTAATTATTCATCGCCGAGAAGTTTTCCCTCGCATGCATTTCCCAGAGTGAGCCCGAGCCTCCGCTGCCAGACCAGCTTTAAATGTGGGGAATATCAAACAGCATGTTGGAGAAAAATAGGCACGAGGACAAACACGGCCAGGGAAGCCATCTAGCAATCCTTCATCTGCTCTGAACGGTTCTGAAGCCACTTGCTGACTGTGCAGTTCCAGCCCTGAGTGCGTGACCCGGTCGAGACTAAAAGCTGATCCACACTGACGCTGCCTCAAGTCGTGATGAAGTAACCCGTGTGGGGGAAGCAGACCTCAAGCTAATAATAACCGCATTGTGCTCTTTCTCCAAGGCCTCACGTCTGAACTAGGGATGCCCCGACCCAAGATTAGGATCAGACATCGACCCTGATACTGATACAATTAGCTGGGTATCGGATAATTAGGCCGATCCATTCACTAGTCTTATTCTAGGCTTCATCTAGACCTACCCTATCTAACCTTCTACCTGCCTTCGACCTGTCACTCACTCTAGTCTATTTACTAGTCTGTTCATATGTCCTCCAGTCTCTGTCTGAGAGAGGTCCGGGGGGTCGGCAGAGTTTCTAAAACGTCCATAAATTAAGCAATAATCTGATCTGCTGTTTACCTGCATAATATGCATTATGCTCCCTGGAATTCCCTGTTATTCATTATGAATTCAGAATGGACTGGACATACGTACAAGGTGTAGTAGGTTAAAATTAGGTGTAGTAGGTTACGTTTAGGGTCAGGTTTAGGTGTAGTAGGTTACGTTTAGGGTCAGGTGTAGGTGTAGTAGGTTTACTACTAGATTTACTGAGGTTTAAGTTTAGGTGGAGGTTTAGGTAATTGGAGCAAATGTACGAGGGTCGATCTATATTGAGTACAGATTGTAGGAATCCTGAAATGCTGTTTTAGTCATATATATATATATATATATATATATATATATATATATATATATATGAATTCTTCTTGACAGCAGTCTGACTGGTGTGCAACTGTTATTTTCCATCCCACCCAGCATCACATCCCATCCCTCTGCTTCTAAGGTACTGAAAACTATTTGAAGTTGCAGAAGTTCCAGCGTCCTTCAGCGGTTCACCTCTCCTCCATACAATTATAAGCTAATCTTCTGGGGAGAGGTTCTTTTTTGTAAGGTTGAGTGAAGGACTCTTTACACTATAGACTGAATCCCGACGGTAGATAACATCCCATTTGCTTTATGCACTATGCTCCCTGGAATACCCTGTTATTCTTTGTGAATTCTGAACATATCTGAACAATTATGAATGGACTGAACATAGAGAGACCAGAGATGAGCTTGGATGGAGATTTGCGCCTGTAATGGGGACAGCCGAGAGCGAGGGTGAGGTGGTAATGGCATCACTGCCACAGCTGCTCTTTCATATAAGGAGAATTGAGAAGGGAGGAGCTGCTAGCTCCTCTTTGGTCTCATAGACATCAAATTTCTGAATAAGTCCTAAGCCCAAACAACACTGTGCCAAGGTCCTGCAGCATCACCAATTTAAGTGACAAATTTCATCAATTTTGTCTGTTATTTTGTTTATCTTGTCAATCCTGATGCCTTAAGTGAAGTATATGGTTTATTATTTCAGTTCAGGCAAATACGCACAGTTTGTGTATCAGATCTGTGCATCCCCAGTCTGAACTGTGTTTTCGGCGACCAGCATCCACATCAAACCACCACCACCATCACATGCTCACCGCTCTTTCATTTACTCAGAATCCCTGTGCGCCATATATTTCACAGAACCCCCAAATGGATTAGTCTAAGAATGAACTCGCAGTGCGGCCGTAACGCAAGCTCTGAGATATACACTGAAACCCACGGCCTGTCAGTCGCACACACAAATCAGAGACTCCATGCAGTGAGATTCTCATCCCCCGGTTGCCATCTTTCCTGACAGTATTAGAAATGCAGGCAGCAGATGCAGTGACACAACTGGAGAATGTCTAGGCTCGTCTGAGAGTTTTCATATCAATGGTTTTATTGATTTGTTAAAACTAATTCTAATAAATCCACCCTCCCCCATTCCTACAGAACTCCAGCATTGGCAGAATAATATCTGTATAATACAGCCTGTACACACACTCCCCAGCTGACGTTAATGTTTTTTAGTAAGACTGTTTATGTTGTTCATAAAAGACGCTTCAGCAGCCTAAAACATTTGGTAGTTTTAACCTCTTAAACTTCACAGCAACACTGAGGTTCCTGGCTTTGTTCCTTACTGGTCTAAGTTAGGAATGACTCCGGCAGTGTGCATTGCTTTCTCAGCAGGTAGAGTAGTAATCCTTAGTAGGGAAGTCGATACCAACATTGTACAAGCGTGACGATACTTGTTTTCTTTAGTAACTGAAAGGAACTGAAACTATCGCCTATCGCAGCCGTCTTAGATATGCAAGACTGAACTTCATGTTCAGTTAAGTCAAGGTTAAGGTGTGGTTAAGGTAAAGGTTAGGGTTAGGTTACATTTAGGATAAAGGTTAAGGTTAGATTAGGTCATGTTTAGGTTAGGGTTAGGTTAAGGTTAGGGTAAGGGTTAGGTTACATTTAGGTTAAGGGTAAGTCAAGATTAAGGTTAGGTAAAGTTAAGGTTAAGGTAAGGTTAGGTTATGGTAAAGGTTAGGGTTAGGTTAAGATACATTAAGATTAGATTTAGAATAGGGTTAAGATTAGATTAAGGTTAGGGTTAGGCTAAATTTAGGATAAAGGTTAAGGTTAGATTAGGTCATGTTTAGGTTAGGGTTAGGTTAAGGTTAGGGTAAGGGTTAGGTTACATTTAGGGTAAGGGTAAGTCAAGGTTAAGGTTAGGTTATGGTAAAGGATAGGGTTAGGTTAAGATAAGTTTAGGTTAGATTAACGTTAGGGTTAAGATTAGGGTTATGTTAAATTTTTAGGGTAAGGGTTAGGTTAGGTCATGTATAGGTTAGGGTAAGGGTTAGGTTACGTTTAGGGTGAGAATTAGGTTAAGGTCAGGGTAAGGTTAAAGGTTAGGGTAATGTTCAGGTTATGTTTTAGGTTATGGTGTAGGTCAGGTTATGCGTTAGGGTTAGGTTACGTTAAGGTTAAGGTAAGAGTTAGTGTTAGGTTAAGTTAAGGTTATGGTTAAGGTCAGGGTTAGGTTAAGGTTAGGGTCATGTTTAGGTTAAGTTAAGGTTATGGTTAAGGTCAGAGTTAGGTTAAGGTTAGGGTCATGTTTAGGTTAAGTTTAGGTTATGGTAAAGGTTAAGATGAGGGTTACGGTTAGGTTAAGTGTAAGTTAGATTTAGGTTGTGGTGAGGGATAGGTTAAGATTAGGTTAGGGTGAGTGATATGTTAAGATTAGGTTAGGTTTAGGGTAAGGGTTAAGGTTTAGGTGTAGTAGGTTACAATTCGGTGTAGTAGGTTATGTTTAGGGTCAGGTTGAGGTTTAGGTGTAGTAGGTTAAGGTCAGGTTGAGATTTAGGTGTAGTAGGTTACAATTAGGTTTAGTAGGTTACGTTTAGGGTCAGGTGTAGGTGTAGTAGGTTACAGTTAGGTTTACTAGGTTAAGTTTAGGGTCAGGTTTAGGTGTAGTAGGTTACGTTTAGGGTCAGGTTGAAGTTTAGGTGTAGTAGGTTTTAGTTAGGTTTACTAGGTTAAGTTTAGGGTCAGGTTTAGGTGTAGTAGGTTTACTACTAGATTTACTAAGGTTTAAGTTTAGGTGGAGGTTTAGGTTCAGGTAATTGGAGCAGATGTATGAGAGTCGATCTATATTGGGTACAGATTGTAGGAATCCTGGAATGCTGTTTTAGTCATATATATGAATATATGACTAAAACAGAATATATATATAATTCATATATATATATGAATTCTTCTTGACAGCAGTCTGACTGGCTAAGCTGTTATTTTCCATCCCACCCAGCATCACATCCCATCCCTCTGCTTCTAAGGTACTGAAAACTATTTGAAGTTCCAGAAGTTCCAGCGTCCTTCAGCGGTTCACCTCTCCTCCATACAATTATAAGCTAATCTTCTGGGGAGAGGTACTTTTTTGTAAGGTTGAGTGAAGGACTCTTTACACTATAGACTGAATCCCGACGGTAGATAACATCCCATTTGCTTTTTGCATTACTGGACCCTCCACCCCCACCCCCACCTGATTGCTGGACCTTTAGTTCCTTACCTTCAAGAATCGATAGAGAAACAATTTTTCTTCTCAGTAACTCTTGTAGGCCCATAACATTATTGCTTTTTCCTCGTATCATATTTCCTCATAGCCTCAGAGCAGATATAATCTAGAGTATGAAGTTACACAGAATTTGATGACCTCTGAGGAATTTACAAAAAATCAATAGCGTATTGAGCTATGATTAGTAAATGTTTTAATGTTCTGACCTTGAGAAATGGCCGGTTGAGTTTTGGAAGGAATAATAACGTGCAAAAGCTCTAAAGACTGGACACACACCTCAGGAGGAGTGTGTAACATCTGACCTATTGGCACACAGTAAAAGCAAGGGCACAGGCGACGAAGAACAAGGAACCTGAGGAACCTGTGAATCCAGCTGGAACTCACCAGCAGCTCAGCTCTTTCGCTTCAGGAGTACTTCAGGAAAGTTGTTCTTTTAGCATGCTAGCTCAGGCCTTCACCTCTCGTCTCACGTCTTCCAGGTCTGGGAACAGCAGTACAGCCCTGTTCCTGGTAATTGTTGCCTGGGTACACCTGGGTCCTTGACGGGCTGACAGTAAACAACATTGTGATTTCTTCACTTGTTATTTTTGCAATTGCATGATCGCTGAGCTGTTCTCTCATTCTGTCCTCCTCGCTTTTGTCCTCAATCCCCCCCCCCCCAACTCTCCTTTTTTCCAGTGTAGGAGAAAGAGGCCCTCATCTGATCTCCTCTCTTTCTCCATCTAGAGAAAACTCTGCTCTTATTAGGTGTACTCAGGAAGGCCTGGGTTAATGCCTCCATCTCTGGAGCAGTACAGTTCCTACTGATAGAGAAAGATTAGAGGGGGGGGGGGGGTAGAGAGTGTGAAAGGGGAGAAATGAGGTAGAGAGTGAAAACAGGAAGGAGACAGAAAGATAGAGAGGGGGGGTATATAAAGTGTGAAAGGGGAAAAGTAAAGGGAGGGAGAGAGAAGGTGAAGAGAGAAATAAAGTGTAGAAAGGAAAAAAAGGAGAGAGAGAGAGAGAGAGGGAAGAGAGAAGGGAAGAATAAAAGAGATAAATTATGAATGGAGAAAAGAGATAGAAAGAGACAGCAAGGGAGAGGGAGAGACAGGCAGAGTGAAAGGAAAAGAAAAAAGGGGGGAGAGAGAGGGGGGAAACGTGAGGGGGAGAGAGAGAGAGAGAGAGAGAAAGAAAGAGAGAAAGAGAAAGAGAGAGGAAAAGAAAGAGAAAGGGGAAGAAAAAGGGAGAGAAAGAGAAAGAAGGTGAAGAGAGATACATTGTGAAAGAGAAACGAGAGAAAGGGAAAGACAAAGGGGGAGCGAGTTAAGGTGAAGAAAGGAGAGAGATAAAATGAGAAAGGGAAAAGGGGGAGAGAGAGATTGAGAAAGAAAAGAAAAACAGAGAGCAAGAGAGAGAGAGCGAGAGAGAGAGAGAGAGAGAGATACAGAGATAATCTTGAATATTGATAAAGGGAGAAAGGGAGAAGGGGGAGAGGGAGAGAGATAAAGGGAGAAAAGAGAGAGAGATTGAGAAAGAAAAAGAAAAACAGAGAGAGAGAGAGAGAGAGAGAGAGAGAGGAAAGATAATATTAGAAATTGGGAGAGAGAGAGAAGAAAAGATAAGAGTGGCATAGGGTGAGAAAGGGATGACAGCGAGAGAAAAGGAGAACACAGGAGAGAAAGAGAGAGAGAGAGAGAAAGAGAGAGCGAGAGAGAGAGAAAAGCAAATAAAATGAGAGGAGGAAGAGGAGGAGGTGAAGGAAGAGAAAGAGGAGGAGGAGGATGAGAAGGGGGTGCAGGGCATATCCTGTGAGCTTTATCTTGTATTCAGATGTAAAGCAGTTGGTCTGGACAGGAGCTCTGATTTATGCAGAAATGTGAAAACAGGAGAGGAGAATTTCTCCCTTAGTTTGGGCTCATTGAGTAGAACTAGTCTGCTATCAGTGGAGGAGGTGTAAATGTGACAGGCCCATGATGAATTCACAGCTGCCAGCAGGAGTTTGTAAACCTGTGCGATTCCAGCCCATATATGACTGAGCTCATACACGCTTTCCTTCTTTCCTGCCTGAAAGCCCTCTAACATGTTCTGGCTGAGATCCATTAGTCCCTTTCCCAGTGTCCTGCTCTGATTGGTCGAGGGAGGATACTGATTTATTTACTGAAGGTCAATTTGCTCATCCCGCCATTGTGCTTCGGAATGATCCCCCACAGCTGTGTATGCTTAATTGCCATGGCAACACGTCTCGGCCTGGTCCAGTCAGTCGACGGCATGTGCCCAGCTGCAATAACAGAAAGAAATTAGAAACGTCAATCAGCAGACGAGGGGAGGAGGGAGGAGAGGGGCTGAGGTCACTCCGTAGGGCCCCTAGAGAGTGTGTTAGGCAGCTGAGTGAGTGGAATTGTGCTCGATTTCCTGTCGACACTCCCTGTTTACTCTACTTTATCAAAGACGTGAGATTTCCAATGAAGATCTTGAAGACACTGTGGGAACACTGATAAACAAGAACGTAATGACTCCTCCTCCTCCAGCAGGGCCTCCTGAATAAACGTAGAAGCTCCAGAGCGGCAGACGGGATGAATGACTGAGGCCCGGTTGACCGTATTTGTTATCTGACCAACCACACACCTGTTATCGTCCTCAGCTTTGATGACAGCAAATGTAACCTACACCTTAATCTATGGCTTAATTTACACCTAAACCTACGCCTCAATCTTCACCTAAACTTAATATTAATCTACACCTTAACCTATGACTTAATCTACACCTAAACTTAATATTAATCTACACCTTAATTTTTTACCTTAATCTACACCTAAACTTAATATTAATCTACACCTTAATCTACACCTAAATATAACCTTAACCAACACCTGAATCTACACATGAACATAACCTTAACCTACACCTAAACATACACCTTAACCTACGCCTTAAACTACACCTTAATTTTTACCTTAATCTACACATGAACATAACCTTAATTTACACCTAAACATACATCTTAACCTACGCCTTAATCGACACCTAAACTTAATATTAATCTACACCTTAATTTTTACCTTAATCTACACCTTGACTTAATATTAATCTACACCTAAACCGAACCTTAACCAACACCTTAATCTACACCTAAACCTAACCTTAACCTATGACTTAATCTACACCTAAATTTAATATTAATCTACACCTTAATCAACACCCAAACCCAACCTTAACCAACACCTTACTCTACACCTAAACCTACACCTTAACCTACACCTTAATCTATGACTTATTTTACACCTAATCTTAACCTAACCTTAACCTACACCTTAATCTACACTTAAACTTAACCTTAACCTACACCTTCAATCACACCTTATTCTACACCTAACCTGCACATAACTTTAAGCCTTAACCTTACCCTAACCTACATCTACACCTAATGTAGATGAAAGCTTTGGCTGCCTAATTCAGAAAGAGGGGGTTGCTGACTGTGCACGTATCAGAGGAGAGTCAGGAGCAGTGCTGTTGGTAAAACTGGAGGAAATTTGGAAAAAAAAGAAAAAGAAACACACACACACACACGCTTTCTCTCTTCCTCTCTCTCTTTCATCTGTGAGTAAGATGTCATCGTGCAGCCCACCTTTTGACCCTGCGCCAACCCCAATGAGAAAGCAGATCAATTAAAGGGAATGCTGCATATTAATTGTAGCTCTCAACACCAGGCCTCTTAAATCCTCAGAGGCTACTCTGCACTCTGCATAATGGCGAAGTTATGAAACCAGTTAAAACGATGCTAATCAATGTTACATTATAGTTCATGTGTTTCACCACTGCAACCCCTCAGTGCACATCACGCTCCGTCAGCCATATAAAGGGTGCAGTGCAAGCACATATATATATTTTATGCCATTAATTCCATTTTTATACATTTCATTCCACCAATATTACCAGCAGCTCATATAAATGAACAAAAACACACACATCCACATTCACTATAAGGACAGAAGTACGTGGACACCTGCTTATTCATTGTTTCCTCCAAAATCAAGGATATAAATGAGTTTATCCTGCTTTTGTTAGAGTAACTAGATGTTGATGATCACCATCCCAACACCACCTTAACACCAGGCGTAGGTTAGAGGGGTATAAAGCCCCCAGCACTGAGCTGTGGATCAGTGGAAGAACTGTGTTCTCTGGAACAATGGATGTTGCTCCATCCAGTACTTTTGGGATTGGGGAGTTGGGGAGATGGGGATGAGGTTGGTTGATGACCATCCAACATCCTGACGTCACACACGCTCTTATTGGTGAATGCAATCAAATCCTCACACCATAGTCACACCACAATCTAGTAGAAAGCATCACACCTTCTCTGGACAGTAGAGACAGTTACTCCAACAAAAGCAGGATAAACTCTTTTTGATTATGACTCTCTTGATTATGGAAGAAACACTGAATCATCAGGTGTCCCAATACTTTTGTCCGTATCCTGTCATACCATATCTTCCAGGAGATTTGCAATGCACTTGCCATGCTACAAAGAATAGCTGAATCCAATAGCGCTAGACACTATACAGCTTTCTTCGGGCCCTTTACGAGTCTTGTACAGCTCTATCTCCATTTCTACCGCCAGGTTGTCTACTGAACGTGTGAGGATATTCAGGACGAGCGTAACGGAAACATTTTGTTCACTTTCGAAGGTTAAAAGACTATCATTCCAAACCTTTACATTGCGGTGTATCATGCTAACTGGCTCCAGAGTTCGGATATTTAAGTGAAATTTTTCTTTAAACCAAGACATAGTCTAGAGATAAGCAGGGCGAACCTGTCTGGCCCTGAAAGCCGCAGCAAGGGAGCTTTATTATGTCTAGAAAATAATCTTCTTTAAAGGGTCGTCATGTCAACCTCACTTAGCCCCGCGGTGATTTGTGGCAGGCAGAAAGAAAACTATTATGGAAAACAGTAATGAGTTCCAATAATACACTGAGGAGTTAACGGGCCTAATTCTGAGTAATTGCTTCTCGGTTCCCCTTGATGACAGTCTTCTTGGCGCGGGTATATGACATCATTATTTCATCAGTCCCGGAACGGACGCCGCGCCCTCCATAAATCCGCATTAACTCCAGTTCTGTACGGCCCACAGGTACAGCCACTTAAATCAATATTACACCCACATTACGCTACCTCTCGCCCTAACGAACGACTTGTTCGCCCCACACTGAGAAAGGGGCTTACTTATCCAGAGCGACTTACAGAAGTGCCTCACTGTTTACCCAATAACAACCTCAGCTAGTTTGAATAGGCTAAAAATTACACAAGTCAATATGCAGACCATAATACTCTACTCTTCGCCCAAGTACTCTCAGAAGAGGAGGGTCTTCAGTCTGGGTTTGAAGACAGTGAGTGTTGGACTGTTGGACGAAGCTTGTTCCACCACTTCGGTGCAGTACAGTAAAAAGTCTGGACGCTCGTCTTCCATGGATCTTAAAGGATGGCGGGTGGAGCCGAGCCGTACTTGAAGCTGGAAGGGTTCTTGGTGCAGATTGGCTTTTGACCATTGCCATCAAGTATGGAGGGGCTGGTTGGTCCAGTCTTGGCTTTGTAGACCAGAGTCAGGGGTCTGAATCTGATGACCTGGGCAGCAGCTACAGGAAGCCAGTGAAGAGAGAACACAGCAGAGGAGGAGGAGGAGCTGAACATGGCTGAACGTAGAAACGTTGAAGACGACCCAACACGCCATGTTCTGGATCAGTTGCAGGGGCCTGGTGGTGCCCAGAAGGCTTACTTATTGTACACTTTTCCAACAGCATGCTGCACTTCGATGTTAGCCAGTAAAACTGGAAGCCACAGTCCCATTTCCAGTGGTTAGAACCTGGGATGAGTGTGATTTGTAATGTGCTGGAGCAGGGCATGGGTTCAGCTATACTCTTACACTGATTCTAACCGAGACTAGCAGGGATAAAACCTTGAAATGTTAACAGCCATTTACTGTATACATGATTAGTTTGGATGTTGGGAATTTCCTTGAACTCGGAGCATGCATCACTTAGAGTCAGAAGCAGGACTGGGACCATTAATCAGGCTGGGAATGTAGGCCCAGCCCAGCCTCGAAAAGACACACACACACACACACACGAACACACACACACACACACGCAAACACAGTACCGTTTACTACTGCTTTTCAAACTAGCTTTCTTAAATTCTGTACCGTTAGCTCATGCTAGGCGATATTGACAAAAGTATTGGGACACCTGCTCATTCAAGCAAGTCTATTAAAAAGAGTTCATCCTGGTTTTGTTGGAGTAACTGTCTCTACTGTCCATGGAAGTAGATGGAAGGCTTTCTACTAGATTTCGGAGGAAAATTATTATGAGGATTTGATTGCATTCAGCAACAAGAGTGTCAGTGAGATCAGGATGTTGGGATATTGGATGATCAGCACCCCATCTCACCCCAAACTCACCAACCCATCCCAAAAGTATTGGATGGAGCAGCATCCATCATTCCAGAGAAAACAGTTCTTCCACTGCTCCACAGATCAATACTGTTAGGGGGCTTTATACCCCCCTAGCCCACTCCTGGCATTAGGCAGCATGGCGCTAATAGGCTCATGTTTATTTATCTGCTCCAGTGAGTCCTATTCTATTGGCAGTACTTCTCTACAGGGCCTAGACAAGCTGTGTGTATGTGTTTGCATGCCAGCAACAGTGGGAGCAATGTAAAGTAGCTGAATGCATTCATTAGAAGGGGTGTCCACAAATATTTGGACACATAGAATATATAATATAGCTTATAAATAAAGTAATAAAATAAACAGAAATAAATGAAGCTCATCTTTCATATCCTTAGCCTAAAATGAAGCCTACCTTTCCCTGAGCTCTAGTCGCCACCTAGCATCACCACCAAAATGCAGTACTTCAGATTTTAAGAAAAGGCCCCTGTCTGACCCCCTCTCACAACATGCTCTACATTTTTCAGGTACAAGGACATGGGGAAAAAAGAAGCTTTCTTTCAGCTGGATACTGACCTTTCCAAACCTTCACAGAAAATGATTTTAGATAAGTCACTGTGAGCGTATGAATGCTATCGTCTCCTGCAGGTCCTCATCGAACATTTAGGCCCCCAATAACTGTCCTTTAACAATAAGACCTAAGACACACAGGACATCCAATAATAACTTGTTCTTCTTGCAGAGTCCAGGACAGACGACAGCTGCTTTGTCCTCCGTCAGCCACATAAGAGATCAATAATTTTTGAAAAAATCAAACTTGTGCTGTGGCTGGAAGGAAATAATCTAAAAACCACCAACAGCTTTCAGCAGCAATCCACAAATGCTTCTCCTCCCAGGTGAAAAGCGGGACGGTCTTCAGAGTGCTTACTCTGCTCGACCTGAGAAAAGTTTGGGGACAGTTGTCCTTCTTTTAAAAGGTTCATTAGAAAGATTAATTACATAATTGTTGTTAGCATAAAGCAGCTACACTGATCAGCCATAACATTAGCACCACCTGCCTAATATACCCCCTTGAATATACTTCAATTTATCTACATTTTTGCATCTGAGTGTCTTGCAATCCCTTTTCTGCGGTGACACTGAGAATTTCCCCACTGTGGGACTAATAAAGGATTATCTTATCTTGTCTTATCTTATCTTATATTGAGTAGGTCCTTCTTCTGCCAGACCAACAGATCTGGCCAGTCGAGGTATGGGCATCACAAGACCTCTTGACGTGTCCTGTGGTATCTGGCACCAAGCAGATCCTCCTAAGATCCTTAATGAGCATCAGTAAGTCTAAGGTGTCCATTACCCTGTTCACCCGCTAGTTGTCGTTTCGTGAACCACTTTTGGTAAGCACTGACCACTGCATACTGGGAACATCCCCCAACACCTGTACTGAGCTGAGCTCAGAGCATAGTGCAGAAAAGTCTCCAACTGACTCAATAACTGCAGAGCTCCAGACCTGCTGCTGCTGGTAGGGCTGCAGAGCAAAGGGGGACCAGCTCCATATTAATACAGCTTATGTGTTTAGAATGGGGGTCCTGTAGGTGTCCTTATAGCGTATCATTTATGGCATCTTATCCAGGGCGACTTGCTCCAGCCAGCATTACAAGAGAATAAAATGTGTGGCCTTTTTATTTATTCCCAAGATGTCTCTAATATTACGTTGTAATGTATGTTCTGGTAAGCTGCCGAGTATTCAACCTTGGGAGCTGTTGCAGTCCAACATAGGAAAAAGCCAGGTGACCCCAAACTTTTGACAGGCTATTTTAAAACCACAGATCTTTGTAGTGTGAAGAAACAGTCGCCAGATGTTGAATGCAGAGGTTGAAGTCACTTCCCCACATGTTACATGTTTGTTTTGCATACCATAGCCGCACTTACTCCCACCCCCCTCCCTCCCCCGGCCCCCCCGAACATAAAGTTATGGCTTGACTGCAGGAACCAGACAAAACACTCCCACACTCTCCCACGTTTTCAGAAGGCATCGAACAGGGGCCTGTTTCTTACAGCGAATCTGTCAGCAGTCAGGACTGCAACTGCTTTCTGAAAAATAGCACACTCAAAGCTGTAAGTCTGACTATATCTCACTCAGACTTTGACTCTTGTGCATAAAAATTGAATTAAACAAAAATGTAAATGACCAAAACTGAATTTAATGGACTTCGGCTCTGCTTTGCTCAAATTCCGATCACTAAAACACACCAAAATATGGAAGCCAATTGTGTGTATTTTGTAGACCCTCCTGAAGTTTTGTAGACCATCTTGACGATATTTTCTTAAAAGAATCCGTATGAGCTGCTTTCCACACGTTCTTTCTCCACATTCCTCACATTTCCAGCAGTGGTTGGGTTTCTCTTTTCCACACGTTTCCCAACACAGTCCCTCAGGCTCTAAATCGAGTGAAATCTGCTGATTGTGCTAAACTCCACAACCCAAACCTCCACAACCCAATCCATCATCTGATGAGGGTCATGGCATCCTGCATAGTCTTGTTGGCAGATCAGCTCTATGTTCATGGACCAAAAAAGAAGTGGTAGATCCCTCCAAACCCAACCAAAACAGATACTGTCTCAAAGTGAAAATTGTGAAGCTCTGACACCTTCCTAGAACCTTTCCTGCAGTGGATGTTAGTTATTTTCAGACCTTCAGACAAAATTAGTTCTCTAAAGAACCATTCATTGAAGAAGTTGTTCTTTAGGAACCTTAAAAAATGTCCTACCCTATGCTGGGACGCTGCCAGGGAGTTTGGGACCCATGAAAAGATTTTGCACTGCACCCCACAACTCACAACACACAAATGATTTTCTTAGGGTCCCTGTCAGTCACAGGCCCTTAGAACTGTCCCGCCCCTCCATAAATGGCGTCCTTTCCCCCTGTGGTCTGTAGAAATGTTAGATTTGGCTCCCTCAGAAATCTGTGAATAGATGGTTCTTCAGAGAGTGCTTTTTGTAAATTGTAAAGTGTGAATATTTACATTTTTAAGAGAACCTCTATAAGATGTTTAAGGAAGAACCTTTAAATTGATCTAGAACCTTTACATTACGTGAAAGTTCTTTAAACCTAAACAGGAATGGGGAAGTCTGGTCTGGTCCTGATGATTGACGTGAGTGTTTTCATAAAGTGATCTAAACAAGCTGCTGCCCACATGTTCTTCACTGCTGTCCACACATTTCCCAACACAGCCCTGTGAGCTCTCAGTGATTGGGAAGTAATTGTGCTGTCTTGACATCACCTGGACCTCCTCACTCCTCATCCCACTCTACCCCTCGATGAACGATATGGCATTTTACATTGCCTTGCTGGCAGATCAGGTCTATAGAGGTCCTTACCAGTGCTTTTCATTTAGTATTTAGTAACGAAGCGGCCCAGTCCTTGCTTCCTGAGCAGCTCTAGTCTGTCTGGGAATGCTAAGAGTTTGCAGTGGAGTATTGGAACAATCTGCCTTCAGCCTTCAGTTCTTTGACAAATGAAGGTATGTACATTGCACTCTGTGTACCAGCACTTCCCATAAAGTTTCAATGACATTTAGAGCAGGTGATTGCAGCAGCCACAGAAGGCATTTGACTTCGTCCTGGTGCTGAGGAAAGCACTTTTGAATTGGTTCAGTTTGTATAGCACCCTTATTATAGTGAAATATAGGATCATCATCAGGGAACAGTGTTTGCACCACAGGATCGGCCTGATCCTAAACAGTCCTGAAAAAAAGGAGCAAAAATGTTTTTTTAGAGCCACGTTCCAATGCTTCCAATAGATGCTCCTGTAAATTGGATGCAAAGTAAGTGTAGGGAACCTTATTAAATTACACAATGCAAATGTTCGGTCCTCATTAAAGGTTTTCCTGGAACCATTTGCTATGTAGGGTTTTTATTAGCCATTATACAACAACAAAGGACAATCAGTAAAGCTAAAGGCTTGGTTTCCCAGACAGGGTCTACCCACCCAGCACTGTTACAGCACTGAACCAGTGCTGTTCGTTGAAACCTCGTCCCATTTTTGTTGAAAGTAATAGGTGAAAAGATGTCAAGACTTACGCAAGGACCTAGGAAACGTCCTTTCAACCACTTGACAAAGACGTCTTTTCACCTTTCACTTTCCACCAAAATGGGTGGGACGTGGTTTCAGTGAACAGCATGGCTGGGTAAGCTTTGTCCTGGTCTTATTTTCCTTTTAATGGAGAATCTCCATTCAGGAGATGGTGCACTCCATTACTAGGTTGAATCCTTGTCCAGGAAACCAACCAACCACACACTCTAAAATGCCCATACCATTATGAATCAGCCATCATGTTAACAAGAGACACTGTGCTTTTATGGTGTTCTTCAGCCTTCTCCAAGTGTAAACACATCTCAGTGGGAGAAAATGGGTTGAAAATGACTCACCAGGCCATTATACTTTACTCCATTTTCAGTGCTCCTCGCATCTTTTTTTGCTCATTGGCCTAAAATAAAGGCTGCAGGTCATGAATTCCAGCTCTGTGAAGACCAGAAAAAATATATTTTTTGTTGAGAATGGATCAATGGAGGTGTTTATTCGGCCTTGTGGTTGTTTAGCAGCTTTGCAACTGTTCGTCAATATCGGTCAATGAGCAAGCATGGTTCTCCTCATTGTTTGTTTGTGTTCTGTTGATTATCGTAACACATTAAATCAGTCTGAACTGAAACTGAACAAATGCAAGAGTAAAACAATCCCTGGGTGGATGAAGACCGTCCCAGAATCTATCCCCCTCAATAAATCAATGTAGTGTTGCTTAATCAGTGCACAGCGCTTATCCAAACTACCTCTGCAATCAACCATCTGCTTGCTACAGCCTACAACCAGAGCTGGCTCAAGGCATACTCGAATTATGCAGTCGCTTAGGGCCCCATTGCCACCAGGGGGCCCCCAAGAGCACCAAGATATCATGATAAATACTGGGCTAATCAATTTCTGCTGCTGGCTGCTGCCACTGTTGGGCAAATGCAAATACGAGCCGCGTGAGTAGTCGATAAAGGCCTGGGTGCTTCACATATTGCACAATATCTCTCTCCCTATGAAATGATGGAGCATCTGGTGCTGAGATGGTGGTACGGGGGGCCCCAAATGAAAATCAGCTTAGGGCCCCATAAAGGTTTGGGCCTGCCCTGCTTATAACTCATACTGCACACACATACACACACACATCCTCTTTTTTTGCCATTCCATACCAGAACAACTTATTTATACTTATTCATAAGAGCTAAACTGTGGACAAAAGTAATGGGACACCTGCTCATTCCTTGTTTCTTCTAAAATCAAGGGTAGTTACTGTTTCTACTGTCCCGGGAAGAAGGCTTTCTACTAGATAGCAGCAGATAGTTTGTAGTATTGCTGTGAGGATTTGATTGCAGATGTGTGTGTGTGTGTGTGTGTGTGTGTGTGCTTTAGGTTCAATTCTTGCTCTGGTCTCTATCTGTGAGATGTTGGGTGTGTTTGCATGGGTTTCCTCTGGGTGTTCTGGTTCCCTCCCACCTAACAAAAGCACATGGCAAGGAATTGGCTATGTTGTACTGCCTCAAGGTTTGTGTGTGGTACCCTGTGTGATGGACTGGTGCCCTGTGCAGGGGGTATTTCTGCCTTGTGGCTGATGATCCTGTGACCCGCTATGACCAGGAAGAAGCAGATAAGAACATGAAAAGATGAAAATTGGTCTAGAAGCTTTACCAAAGCTTCAAAGATGGTTCTTTTGGTATCCAAAAGTGGTCCCTCAGTGGCACCTTCAGTGGCAGCAGCATAATGTAAGAACTGGCATTTCTTGCTTCGGGGCTCCCCCTGCAGTCAGGAGGTGGAATTAACACATTGGGCCACCCCTAAAGGAAATGCTTTACACATGCATTTCTGGACAAGCTAAGAGATACAGAAGAAGCATGTGGGCGTGTGAGGCAGTAGAGTACACTATAAACAAAGAAGGTGCTACAAAAGGTGCTTCTTTGAGCGATGCCGTAAATTGATGAAGCTTTACACCAAGAGTAAGTTATTTTGGGGTCTTTTAAAGATTCACACACATCTTTATGACAAACATGATTATTTACAGAAGCAAAAGTGGTTCTTCTGTGGTCAAAGAACCAGTTGTAGCACATTAATTTTTAAGAGTGTAATATGTACAGGATTTTACACAAATATGCAGTTCTCACATGCATTTTCCTGACAGCTTTACCAAATTGACATGGTGCAGTAAGCAGCATGATAGAGATGCTATCCATATCCCTATTACAGTCAGTGGAGCATTATGATTTTAAAGCTGTTATTGTAAGAGACATAGCAGATAGTTAAGAGTCCCTTTAAAAACTGCCACTATTAATATTACCATTATTAACCATTATTATTAATGATTAAGTTATACTACACCATGATTATTATATTATGATTAAGAATATGTTGCACACCTGAGCAGTACACCAGTATAGATGGTTTGGTGACTTAGTTTATCAATAGTTTAGCAATAGTTCCTTCCAAGGTTTCTTCCTCCAGCTCTGAGGGAGTTTTTCCTTGCCACTGTTGCTGTTAGCTGCTCACTGGGGGTCTTTTCTGGGGATTTTTCATGTCTTATGTTGTTGATTTCTTGTCTTTTACTAATTAATGATTGTGTTAATCTGCTTTGTGGTGACAACAGTTGTAAAAAGCAATAAAATAAATTTAATTTGATTATATTTGATCACATAGTGTTGCTTTACGTAGCTCTTTTTTTAAATAGCCTTCTTTCTGCACTCCTTAGAAAATCCAGGGTCTAAATCACAATCCAGTTCTAAGGCTGTTTCCCCTCATGAGGCTTTTCTGACACACCCCTGCTTCAGCTGGGTCTCTACCTGACCTCCACCATGACGTGTGCGAGCTCGGAGATAATGGTGATGAATTAGGAGGACAGCGGGTCCATTTAATTCACAATGCATTTCACATCCCAGTGAGGGACTTTACTTGTTGGCCGTTGCCTTCGCCTCAGTAACTGTGCTCCGAGGTTGATTCCAGAAATGCTTTTTTTTATTTTCTGATAAATTATCTCGCAGCTCAATTTCGAAAATATTTATCATTATTAGACTGAGGAAAAACTTGAGCCGCTTAAACAGCTGGCGAAAGTAAACAGTCAAACCTTAGGCAAAGTTGCTTAGTATGCTTATTTTGGACCAGGACAGGAGTAATGGGTATTTATTCAGGGTCCTGAATAACACCATCTAATGTGATAGGTTGGCTCCTTGTAGTTCTAAGTAATTCAGTGGCTGAGATGTAAACAAAGTCATTCAGAGTGGATGTAGTGAATCGGGGGTCATGATGTCCCGCAAATATAGCCATTTATTGCAGTCTAAAAACCACCAGTGAACCTGCACACATCCTCAGACTGCCCAGTGTCAACGTAGTGTTGATAAAGGTGTAACATGTCACCCTGCCTTGCCCTCATGTCTGTCCTGTTTTCTGTCTTTGTCTGTTTGTTCACGGTTGTCCTGTGTGCTCTAGCACATGTCCCTGAGTTCATTTTTTGAGCTTTGTCTCCGCCCTTGCCCCGCCCAGTCTTTAACCTTCCCACCTGTGCCTCCTTTGTAGCCCTGCCCTCTCGTTATTCCTTCCAGCTGTTTCGATTCGATCTGTTCAGTACTTATACTCCTGTCTATTCTCCTCTCCATGCCACAGTCCTGTCCCCTGTTTTTGCCCCAGCTCATTAGTTGCTCAGCCAACTCCTGGGGTGCCCTGTTTTGGGGGGGAAGGACAGGGAGGGGCTTCTGGAACTTGTCTACTCTTGTACTCTTTGTCTTTTTCTTGAGTGATGCTGAAGAAGAAATGGTTTCTTTATGGCATCGCTTAAAGAATCTTTTGTTGCGTCTCTGTTTTTAGGAGTGTAGCACATGTGTCTTTGCCTCTTTCCTAGCCCAGCCCAGTCTTTGGAGTTCCCAACTGTGCCTTCTTTGTAGCCCTGCCCCTATATTATCCTTCTTTAAATATTCAGTCTGTTTTCTAGACATTCCTAGAAGGTTTTTATTGACCTCATTTACATTTATTCATGTTAATTAGACCAAAAATCATTTTAACCCCCCAAAATCCCACCTGCTGAGTTTCTCACATTCGTAGGCATATTTCAAAAGGAAATGGAAGTTCATCACCTTTTTTATTACCAATGTCCAAAAAAATTGACATTGAGAATTTTTCCATGTATTAAATAATAGTAAACATTATTTATCAGTGATTAGGTATTAGTTTTATTAGTGTTTTTGTTGTGTTGGATTTCATTAATTGTATTTTCCATTATGTTAGTGTTTGTCTAACCAGTGTAAGGTCGTGTAAGGAACCTTCTACCGAAGCTGCGACGCCACAAAGCTATTATTACGTCAAATGTTCCTGGAATATTATTTTTAAAACAAGACAAGATAGCCATATTCACCATTAGTGTTGGACACCGACGGAATTTAGCCTCTGTCTTTAACCCATCCGTGCAGTGAACACACACACATACACACTAGTGATCACAAGGGTTTTGCACAAGGGGCCAACAGTGAGATTTCTTCCTCCAGCTCTGAGGGAGTTTCTCCTTGCCTCTGTCACTGTTGGCTGCTCACTGGGGGTCTTCTTACTTATTACCGTTTGTGTAAAGCTGCTTTGTGATGACACCAGTTGTAAAAAATGCCACAAATAAATGTTGATTTGATTTTATTTGGCCGAACGTCCCTTCAGCGTTCTCTGCTAGCTGGGATCAAGGTCTTTAGACATCTGGATCCTATCTCCACCACGGTGAACAAATCTGACTCGAAGCGTTCAGAGCAGGGCATTTCACCCCAGACTGCTCTGACTGACTTGTTTACCTCTTAAGCGGTCAATAATGCAGGGATTCTGAAAATCGACGGACGGGTTAAGAGCTACCGAGTACAGAGAACTTCTTTCACAACTGGTATCAAAGCTGAAACATCTTCAAAGCGAACACCTGCTGTTTCTGGTCCCATTGGATCAGATAAATATGATACACAGATCTATAGCATTTTGACGTCACTTCACATTAGAAGTCAGAAGATTCAGCCGTCTATTATAGCAATATTCTACGTGGAGAGATTCTTCACTGCAGATGTCAAGTGGATCTACAGTGCAGCCCTGGGCTGCAGACAAAATGAAACACAAAATGAAAGTTTATTGAACTGCACCTCTGAGCTGCTCCGAGCGCTGTAGCCCTCTTCCCTGATTTCTGAAGTGTTCCACATCACTGACAGAATAATGGTGGGGGAAAAAAAACACAACAAAACAGCCTCGGAGCGCAGCAAGATCTCGCCGTGAAGCCCTCTGATCCTTCCCCCTGCAGAATCCAATTTAAAGCAAGATTAAAACTCTTGCTAGACGGGAACTTTTATCTATGACTTATTGTCATGCTCAAATTGAACTGCCAAGCTCCATTGTTTTTTGCTTGTTTTTGTGATTATTATTTTTTTTTTTACCCGTCATCCTCGTCATCTTCATCTCAGATTCGTCTCTGCTGCAACTTCACTGGAGTTTCACTGTTCATCAATCAGTGATATATGATTATGTGGAGTCAGGATTCAGCATCATCACTCAGTGCAAGACAGTCTACAGTCAGCTCTGGACGTCTGGAGCTCATAAAAGCCCTGAGCTGGACACAGAGTCACATTCAACCAAAATCCCTCTCCACCTGCTGTCTTTCTATCCACCTTATTCCCATTAAACAATAGTTAGGTGGCCGTCTCTATTTCCTTTGGTTTACTTTGCTTTACTTTGTTGACTTTGTGGTGGGACTTCCATTGCGACAGTGGATCCATTAATGCTGGTTACATACAACAGTGGTATAATAATAGGTTCCTATATATGGAAGAAGTAAGAGCAAGAGCATTGGTAAGGTCAGGATGTGGGATGATCACCACCACAACCCATCCTCAACTTCCCAACTCATCCCAAAATAGGTTTCTATAGTGACTATACTGACTTGTTTACCTCTTAAGCGGTCAATAATGCAGGGATTCTGAAAATCGACGGACGGGTTAAGAGCTACCGAGTACAGAGAACTTCTTTCACAACTGGTATCAAAGCTGTTTCTATAGGTTCATGTTTGTCTGCTTCTTATGTATATTGACTATAACAGACTTTTCCATGCGTTCATGGAAATGGAGCTGGTCATTTTAAGAAGTGTATAATCGCAGTCGTAATCGGTATCAGCTTAAAATACTGTTAATAGAAAAACCTGATCTAGTCTTAAGTGGAAAAACCTGGGATTTTTTTCTCTTTTTGACTTAAGTTCAGTCTGGCAGTTGTCCATGATGAATATTTCAATAGAAATTAGACTATTCTATTAAATATTTCAATAGAAAGACTTAAATATAAAATTTATATATATATATATATATATATATATATATGTTTTACACTGACACTGAATTATAATTATGAATAATTATGAATAATTATGTTATTATGTTATAATTATGTTATTATGTTTACTTATATTGAAAGGTTTTCTTCTTCTTTAAAAACATTGTTTCAACAATATTATAAAAGGTCCTCTAAACCTGAACCTTAACACTCCAACCCAGCAAGGCTGATTACCAGAGATGTATAGTAATAAAGCACTACTTCTTCACTGCTGTACTTCTACTGGAGGATAATTTTATTCAATACATATTCTGGATGAGTTTAATACCTTTGCACTATTACATTGTTTGTTTACGTGCTGCATCGTCACTCGCTACAGTTATGAAAAGAGTACGAATCATTTCAAACTCACATTTTTACCTCCAGAGCACTAGATGGCGCTGTCACCGGGTTTGATGAAGCCGTCTCAGCATTGAGCAGAACAGGTGACTGAGCCGCGAGCGAGCTGCAGTGAGGACACTAACGCTAGAGCTCTAATGGAAGAAGAACCACCAGAAGAACCTCCTCCATCTTCACCTCCTGCAAATATTCGTATGTGTCCGAATAGGCTGAGATCTTTCAGCTGTAGTTGAGTTTACAGAGAGTGAAGCTCAGGGGTTTGAGCTGCTCTCCTCACTGGTTTTACAGATGAAACTCTTGTATGTGGCGGGTTGAGTCAGGTCTACTCAGCTCTCTCTCTCTCTCTCTTTTGTTTAGAGAGTGAACTGAAGACTCGTGTTCATGAACTCTGTCTTCTACAGTCCTGTCCTTCTATGACAGCCAGAGAAACCGAGACAGTCCTTAAGTCTGAGCATCTGAACTATTATAAACACTGATACTCAAACTTTTGACTGCTCTCTGTGAGAACTACACACAGAACAGTACAGAAGATACAGAAGAGAAAATCAGCAGAAACGTCCAACTTGTCCAACTTGTCCTGATTACTGAAAGTGATCGTGAGAGCTGCTGAACGTGTGTGTGTGTGTGTGTGTGTGTGCTCAGGTAAGAACAACAGAAGCTGACAGGACATGTAATAATGATGAAGCATGATGATAATCACAGGATTACGCTGTGTCAGCATAAGAACCGGCATTATTTGACATGCTCTTCTTACTTATCCACCGTGCCGTGGAGTTCTCCACTGAACTCGTCCTCAACTTCCCAACTCAACCCAAAATTGGTTCCAATAGGTTCATGTTTATCTGCTTCTTATATATATTGACTATAACAGACTTTTCCGTGCGTTTTAAGAAGTGTATAATCGCAGTCGTAATTGTTTTCAGCTTAAAATGTTGTTAATAGAAAAACCTGATCTAGTCTCAAGTGGAAAAAACCTGGAAAAGTTTTCTCTTTTTGACTTAATCTCAGTCTGGCAGTTGTCCTAAGTCCATGATGAATATTTCAATAGACATTAGACTATTCTGTTGAATATTTCAATAGAAAGACTTACATATAAAATTTATTTAGATTTAGATTTTTATGAACAGTGAAAATATTTAGGCAACAGAAATGACCTGTAGTATGATTATCACAGGGGTGTACTGTAATGCTGTTTGCTTTATCTGTGTTTGCTTTTGTTTTGGGTGAGGAGAAGTGGCTGCAGTTAATCAAGGGTCATTTGCTTTGCATTAAAGAATTTTGTAAAAAAAACAATTATTCCCTTTTGCGTGACAACATAGTTGGATTAAGACCCTGTCTAATATTGAAAAAAGCAACAAATTATCATTGTAAAGGAATGTCAAAACTCCTGGCAGCTTAGAAGATGTCACTTCCTTTTTGTGTTGTCATTTAAAGGGATGCATAAATCATAATGTTTACCAAAAATGTTTTATTGATTTATTAATAAATAAATACTTGTTCTGTGAACAGGGACATAATCCTTAAAATAGGTTTTATTAAACAAAACCTAACAATTATTTGGTGATATTTCTGAAAATTGGCCAATGATTTTTTTAAATATCTTCTAAAGAAGAAGTAAATATTTTCTGATTGTGTGTTTGATCAGAAAATGCTTGAATTAATATCTTCATGCTTTGAAAATAGCTTTATGTTTTTGTGCTTAATGCATCTCTGTCAGCCCCTCAGTATCGCGCCCTCCATGGGGGGAGGCTCACACAAGGACTTTTGTTGTGTGTTCCGTTGTAGTTTGATTCAATGATTCGGTTCAGTGTCTAAGTTCATGTGCAGTTGTTCAAGTCTGGTTCATCATGTCTTGCCGAGTTAATGTGTTTCACCTGAGACAAGGAAGGGGGGGGGGGGGGGTACTTAAGGAGTTTGGCTACAGAACTCTTTGCGAAGAATTAAATGTAGGTTCGGAGACTCGAGGTAGCCCGAGAGGCTCGTGACTCAGATCACGGTTTGTTTAGGCCAGTTTGGTTCATAGTTCTACTAGCGGACCTTGCTTTTAGCGTTGAGTTTTGCGAAGCACCTTCGCTCGCTCCCTGGATTTATCTGCAACTGTCGCTCCAGCTAGGCGACCCTCTTTGACTTCGCGTCTTCAGGTTTGGTCAGCCTAGCCGTTTAGGGTTCAGTGGCTGGTTCCCCAGCTCTCTCCCACCAGCTCACCTAGCTCAGCTCCCAGAGCCCCACCGGTCTCAGGTGTACTTTTGTGTTCACCCGTTTTGGTTGTCGAGTTTAGTTGCTGCATTGTTTGCTTGGTTTACCCTCTGTGTTGCACCCCTTTTTTGTTAATAAAAGTACTTGCATTGGATCCATCATACGAGTGTTTGTCCCTCGGTGTCTGGCCTAACCAGCCATCACAATCTCATCTAATTTTGCAGATGTTTTGTAGAATGATTCTAATCATTTAAATATATTATTGCTGTCAGGCCAAAACCAGGAATTTCCTAAATGACAACCTTACAAGAGAAAGAAGAGAACCCCTTTTAACATTCAATGGGGTCAGTGTAAGTCAGTGTAAAACGATTTCATTCCAAGTAATTTTGGAGCATTTCTATTGGTCCATCGTGAAATTTTGACATAATGTAAAGAACAACTGGCAGAATCACATTATGTCACTAAGTGATGGTACAAGGTTTTTTCATGACAGCAATATATTTTAATTATTAGAGACCACAGAGGCCCACTGCTGCCCTGTGCTCTGTGAGTGATCTGGGTGGACTACAAAAAGTGGAATAGCTGCTGGGAAGTGGCAGGGGGACATTTTAGTATGTAAATGTTAAACTGAAATTGTATCTCCGGCAGGAAATATGGGAATAAGCCCATCTTTTTGAATAAACCCATATTTTACACACATATTTTCCAGATACTGCTTTTTTTATTTGTCAGCAAGCAGTTTAACAAGTCAGGTATTTTAAACAAGTATATAAACATGTAACTTTAGAAAGAAATCGGTCAGCACAATTGTGCAGCATCACAAAACACAAACACACACATTGTTAAATTTAACTGCCTGCCCACCTTACAACTCCTGAACAGTAAAACAAGAAACACAGTACCTGGAGGATGCATCATCATTTAGTGTGAGTAGACCACAACTTACCCGAGAAAAATAAATAAATACAAATGATAAATCATAGCTTCAATGCTGTGCGAATAATTGCCTCTTTCCCATTGTCCCTGGGTCTGCTTTTACCATCAATAACTAAGAGAAGCCATAACATCTCAATTGGGTTGAGAGTGCACTATGGCCCAGTGAAACCCGATGCCCTTCAGATCTGGCCGGCTCTGGCTTAAATTGAGCAGCAGAAGCCCAGAGGGGCTGTGGATAATGGGCACGCCACAGGCTGATGGGCACAGGCAGCTGACAGAGCGCTGTGTCTTAGTCCCTCTATTCCACGCTGCGGGAGCAGAAAACTGGAGCGAGGGATCCATTAGATGAGAAGGAAACAGCAGTCAACAGGCCCCATGCTCCGGTGATTTATGCCTTCAATAAAAGGTGTGAAGTGCATTTTTCTCCATTTTTACCGCTTTAGCCACGACACCGGGAGCAAGTGGTGAGACTGTAAAATGGGGCTGTGTGCTGCCACTCAGGAGGGAAAGGGACTTCGGTCTTTGACAAACTTTATCACACTGTTTGCCACAAGACCTACTGCATTAAAACTGGACGAGGGATGGACGCTGAACGAATCTGCTTAGGTCAGAGTGCTAGTTCAACAAGAATCTATAGATGAGACATTGGGTAAAACACAAGCAGGATTTCTCAGTTACCCAGGTAACTTTAGCCCAGAAATAATAGGAATGTCCCTCAGCTCCTCCTCCTCCTTCTCCTATTTGATAGGCTTGACCTCTGGCTATATGGCTTAACTGAGAAGACCTGCTATCTAACATATTCTCCTGCATACTTACACATCCTTAATGAATCCTTATTGACTATAAAAGCATGACCATAAAATCAAAGCTGCCTAAAAAAAAAGCTATGATGTGATGCTATGGGAAAAAACTTGAGTTCCCTCAAGAATTCTTTGGTTCATTATTCAATTCAAATGAATTATGTGAAGTGAAAGTAAATTTGTGGGGAAGTAAATATTGTTTACAGAACTTTTAAATAAATGATGCATCTGTCAGCCCCATCTGTCAGTACTGCGCCCTCCCCTGGGGCGATTCCGTGTCGCCGCCCACAGGCTCACATAAGGACTTTTGGTGTGTTTCCGTTCTGGTATTGATTCAATGATTCGGTTCAGTGTCTTGTTTTAGGTTCATGTGTTTGCTTCAGCTTGTTTGCTTTGGGGGTTGGGGTACTTAAGGAGCTCTGACACTGAGCTCCTCGCCCAGAATTGTTAGTTTAGGACCTTGAGGTAGCCCAAAAGGTTCAGGACACAGATCACGGTGTGTTTAGGCCAGCTTCGATTCTTTGTTCACGTCCTCGAGCGAGCCATCCGGGTATCTTCGCTTTTGCTCGCTCCCTGGTTTTACACACGACTCTCGCTCTAGCTAGGCAACCCTCTTCAACGCTGCATTGTCAGGTTTGGTTGGCCTAGCTGTTTATGGTTCAGCGACTGGTTCTCCAGCTCTCTTCTCCCCTTTTGAGTAGTCTCTGTGCAGTTCACGCGCATCCTTAGTTTCCCCTTTTATCTCCCCAGGCACAGCCTGTAGGTTTTGTTTAGATTCCCCTCATTTCCCGGCCCGGCTCGGCTCACCAAGCTCAGCTCCCAGAACTAAATTAAAGAGTCAGTATGAAGACACAATACACAACATACACTTTCTCCAAAAACTCAGCTCAAAAAAGAAATTACCTTAGCTTTCTAGTAGCATATGACTAAAGGTTACCTAAAAGACTGAAACACTAAAATATGAAGAAACTAGTTCTTATTAAACTATTGATTGTCAGGCAAACCTTTTGAACACTGAAAAATAAGGCATTTGAGCAAACCTGCTTTTGCTTCCCTGAAGAACATTTTGAATTGATGGTTCTTAAAAGAACTATGTTTGTAAATGTGAGGTTCTACATTATGAAATCCCAAGATCAATTGTGCAATCTGTATTGTTAAGTGTGCCAATGTTAAAGGTTCTTCCTGAACATCTTCAACACTCCAAGTGCAAATGGAGAGGTCCAGCAGAAAACTCTGCCCTGCTAATACATGACCATCTGTTTCATAATGCTGCAAGACAACATGTCCCTCCAAGGTCTCACAGTACACAGGTTTCAAAGTAAAACCGAGTAATTGCAGTAAGAGCTTTTGTCTAAGGTACTTGTAGCTGGTCTTTGAGGCACTATGCAATATTATCCTGGTCCTCACAGCTGAAACAACAGTGGCATACGCGGCTGGCTGTTCCATATTCTTCGCTGAAATTAGAGCGAGATTGCCAGAAAATAACGGCAATTTTCTTCAATTAGTGTGTGATGTCCTCGACACATTAACTAATTAGCCTGCGCAATTGCAGAGCTGTCTTGGTCTGCAGATTTGTTAGGTTGTGCCGGCCATGTTGCACAATCCCGACAGATCTAGCTATAACTCCGGCATGACCCAGAGAGAGTGAAATAACTCCAGACATGACCAGACTGTAAATGAAGCCAGCAATAATGTAATAATTTAATAATTTAAGCCAGATACATATTTGAAACGTTGCCCCTCAGCTGCTGAAGGTGCTTTTGTTTTTCAAGTCCGTAGCTTAACTGTTGCATGTGAACATTTAACCAGTTGTGCATTTACGAGCATGCCTTTTGGTCTCGTGAATGCACCCATGGAATCTAAAGCAAGAAGCACCACCACACTGGTCATATTTTGGTGAATTAGGCCCACAACATGTCCAAAAGCCTGTAGACCCTAATGTTTCTTCTGAAATCAAGCCAATTAATAGGGAATTTGTTCCACACTTTGCAGCTGTATCAGCCTCTACTCTACTCTGCTGGGAAGACTTTACTCTTGAGGAACATTGCTGAGAGGATTTAATTGCATTTAGCCTCGGGAGCATTAGTGAGGTCAGACACTGATGTTGGATGATTAATTCTGGATCACAAACAGCACACCAATTCATCCCAAAGGGTTTGGATAGAGCTCCATCACTCCAGAGAACACAACTCCACCAGTCCTGGCTTTGAACCCCTCCAACTCTCACTTGGGATTGCGAACAGTAACCTTAAGCTGATGTGTGGCTTTTCCAGAGCATCCCATCCCATACAATGGTTCTTTACTATGAAGACTATACAAATGCTGTGTGTATGGTGCACCTAAAGAAGCTGAATTTGTAACTGCTTGTGTATTTTAGAGCATGAAGTGGAATTGGAATGTATAAACTGTACATACACAGAATTAACAACATAGCATACAGTAATATAATATATATTATAGATATAGATTATAGATGAGATATAGATTATAGATATATATAATATATCTGTGTAATATATAGTAGTAATATAGCAGAATATAGTAATATATCTAGGAAACCATGAAAATTAAGATGCTGGATGTTTAATTATACGATTTGAACCCATTTAATGATGCTAATAAAGTTTAGAAGTTTCCCTAAAACCACACTTTGTGCACAGTTTGAGCTGTTTGCTGTCGTCAGAGTGTGATTGGAAGAATGTGCAGCAGAACAGTTCCCCCAGACACAGGAACCGCTTTAATCTCAGTGTTTCCATAAACATCTGGGTTATCATGCATGGTCTGCTTCCCTGCATTAAACCAAACAACCAAATGGAATAAAATCGGGCCTTTATTTACATCTTCTTGCCAGAAAGTAGCACAAATGTAAACACAAATAAACCCATGCTTGCTCGCTAGTCAATTTTCTGCGTGTACGCTGGGAAAGCTGTCAGAATTTCCAGCATGTTCTTCTCCCATGTTCTTCTCCAAGACTTTTACCTTCTAATTTGCTTTTCAAGAACCAAGGATCTTGATGAAGTTATCAGTTTGTTTGAGAATACATTCTCATGCTATGCAATTAGCCCCAGTTCCAGCTTCTGACAGACATGCTTACAGTCTTGTCAGCTTTGATTATTCTGCTTTCCCAGAGCCTCTCATGTTCCCCCACTGGGAAGTCTCCTGCTTTCTGGAGACAAACTGTTGGTGACAGACTAATGTAGCCCTGAGAGGGATCCTGGCCCAAACAGGTGAGCCATCATCACAGGTGCTTTCACACAGAACCGGGACCGCCATCCAACCCCTTCATTCAGACTGCAAGTTCAGCAGCACCTGAAATCAGTGAGGAAGGCCTTCAGTCCTCTACTGTACACATGTTTACAGACTTATATTGGTCCTGTGTCGCCCTCTTGAGTACTGGATGTTTTACCGACCACACTAACGCAATCAAGACAAGACAATATAACCATATTCACCATCTGTCTGTTAACCCATCCGTGCAGTGAACACACACGTACATACACACTAGTGATCAAACACATACAGTGACAGTGAGCACAAGTGCCCAGAACAGTGGGCAGCCATTGCTGCGGAGCCCAGCGAGCAAAGAGGCTAAAGGGCCATGCTCAAGGACCCAAAAATGGCAGCTTGCCCAGGTATCAAACCCACAACCCTGTCACCAATAGCCCAGCTAACCCAATCAACTGCCCCTATCATCAATCATGTATGCTGCATTTCTTCATACAGAAGAACCACGCATTTGCCGACCACTGCAATTCGCTCTTGTGTTGCGTAATTAAGGGTATGTTTGATTTTTGGTCAATCTGGTCAATCTCATAACTGACTTCACATCACCATCAAACAGGCCTTTTCACTAACATGCCTTGGGCATCTGAAAAACCCAAAGGCAAACAGGAAAAGAAGTGAACACTGCTTTCAGATATCCGACTCTTTTACAGTTGCTGATTTTAAATGGCACCTAATTATGGAAATGACTGACGAGGGCTAAAGTGGAAATGAGGACTGAACTTGACAGTGAGGTTAGCGCATAGGATTTAATGGAGCAAGCTGTGCCACGACAATGCCTTCCAACATTTCCGTGGATCCGGAATCAAGGTGCATGGAGGTCCGAAATTTTTTTCAGGCTCCCATCTTGACTACTGGACTTGGAACACTCTCCTTCATCTACTTGTAGTTTGGTGTTCTATGTAAAGGTTTATGTAGGGATGAGAGAAAGACAGGAGCTGAGAGAGAGTGAGCGCAAGAAAGAGAGACAGTTCAATAGAAAAGGCAAAGACAAGTAGAGAGAGCGAGAGAAAATCCAGACTAGAAAGAGATGTGTATGTGAGTGTGTGTGTTAATGTGGTTGGGCCGTGTGGTTTATGGGCCTGTGATGTGATAAGCTTTATTTCCCTTGAGGAACTCACTTGTGTGCCCTGCTTTCCTGCTTTTCCCACAATTACGGCTCCATGTACCCTCTCAAAAAAGCATTCGGGCCATTTGTTTGTTTTTCTTGCGGCTTTAAATCTCACTTCCACCACAATAAATCCCTCATTACGCAGCGAGACATGTTTTTTCCCCCTCTCGTAATCTTGTGGTTCGCTCTGGTGGAAGCGTTTTTTCTCTCCCCACTAAACTAAATTACTGTGGTGCCAAAGAAACTGCATCGCTCATCTTGCTGCCACATTGCACCAGAGAGAAAGATGGGCACGGTACAAAGAGACCAGCCGCAGGCTGGTGGGGATGCGGTCAGGGGAAGGCGGTTCCGCTCGTCTCATTCAGAAACGTTGTCACGCTGAGGAGAAGGATAAGAGAGAATGAAGAGAAGGGGCAGTGAGGTCAGCCGGGTTCAACGTTGCTCCAGATTGCAATAGACGACCATGGCCAGAGACTGAACTGCCCCACCTGTGAAATCGTGTGGTGTAGTTCTATAGAGCTAATTCGAGCTCACTTTCAGCACTACACTGTCCAAAGGTTTCTGGACATCCTTCAGGTTGCACCCATGCACACACACACACAGCTGGTCTTATCTCTGTAGAGAAGTGTTACCAATGGAATAGGACTCTCTGGAGCAGATAGACATGAGTAAGAGCTTCTTTTGTCCAAGGTATCTATTGTGCCTATTGTCTCCATGCTGCCTAATGCCAGGCGTGGGCTAGAGGGGTATAAAGCCCCCCTTGTATTGAGCTGTGGAGTAGTGAAAGAACTGCGTTCTCTGCAATGATGGATGGTGCTCCATGCAATACTTATGAGAGACGTTGGGGAATTGAAGATGAGGTAGAGTGGGAACCATTCAACATCCTGAGTTCACTGATGCTGAATGCAATCCAATCCTCATAGCAATGTTCTAAAATACAGTAGAAGGTCTTCCCTGGGCAGTAAGAAAGGTCACTCCAAAAGAAGCATTATAAACCCTTTATTATTGCCCTTGAATGAGTAGGTGTCCCAATACTTTTGTCCATTTATTTCATTCTTGCTTGGTAAGGCAGCAATGTGTGTCATGATGTGTTAGTCCAGTGCTCTCCAGCCCTGCCTGCTCCTTGAGGCCTACTTTCCTAGGCCTAGACTCTGGACCCAACCCTAACCTGATTAGTGAGCTCAATGAACCCAAACACAAAATTACACTGGGCAGGTTTCACTATTTGGGAAATGCCCTGCCCCCACCAAGCTCAAATGAAGCTTTTGACTGGTCCTGCTCTTGACTTTGACTCTTATTGATCATGTCTATGGGTCAACGGTCCGTGCAGGTAGGAAGAGACATGTTTTCTCGTGACCTGACCCCTATCAAATGGTATTGGGACATTGTCCCAGTTCTTTGAGAAGAGTTGGGCCCAATGCCCACTCACCCCATGTGGGTCCAGCAGCCAAGCTACACACCACTGTGTTATGGCCTGACTTTAGACCAGGTCACAACAGTTGTTTAAGAGAGAGAGAACATAGACAAGAGGATACAAAATAATGGACAGTTACTGCAAGTTACACAACACAACTGACTGTACACAGCATATGTAAGAAAGTTGAAGTAAGGATTTCAGGCTATATTGTAAAGTGGAAAGGAACAGGCTGTACACTGCTGGGAGAACACTCTCCAGGATATCTGACAGCTTCACACACACTTCTACATTACTTCTGTATTAAGCATAAAATTTGACAATAACTGCCTAGCAAGCTGAAAACGGTCAGTGTATGAATGGATGTCACAAAGCACAGCTTGTTTAGCTATTCATATTATGCTAATTTTAAATTACTGTCAGATTATGTTACAAAAGCCGGTGCCTGACATAAAGACTAGCCCACATGAACAAGGCAAGACAGTTTTACAGGAGATTCACAAAGTTTGTGGGTAACAACTCGATAGGTGGTCTGAGGATGAGGCAGGAGGATTGTGAGCTGGGTGTTTTATGGTTTGGTGTTTTTCAAGCCCCTTTCACACATGCAGTTGTACCTGTAAATGGTCCAGAGCAGTGATGGAGCAGATAAACATGCACCCCCTGGCACCATGCTTCCTAATGCCAGGCGTGGGCTAGAGGGGTATAAAGCCCCCCAGCATTGAGCTGTGGAGCAGTGGAAGAGCTGTGTTCTCTGGAATGATGGTTGGATGGTTGGTGCTCCATGCAATACTTCTGGAATGAGGTGGGGTGGTGATCATCATCCAACCAACATCCTGACCTCACCAACACTTGTCATTGAATGCAATCAAATCCTCCCAGCAATGCTCTTCCAAAATCTAGTTGAAAGCCTTCTTCTCTGGACAGTAGAGACCATAACTCCAACAAAAGCAGGATGTCTTGAATGAATGAGCAGGTGTCCCAATACCTCTGTCCACAAGTAACTGCCATGGTCGGTAGTGGCAGTGGGTGGTTTTTCTGTCAGCTTTTCTCAGTTGAGAAGGCAGCAGGGAGGAAACGGTCAGGCTTCGAGAGTTTTGGGGCATCAGAAAAGTATTGGATGGAGCACCACCATCCATCCTTCCAGAGAACACAGTTCTTCCACTGCTCCACAGCTCAATGCTGCTGGGGGGCTTTATTATACCCCTTCTAGTCCATGCCTGGCATTAGGCAGCATGGTGCCAAAGACTAGACAAGTGTGTGTGTGTGCATTTGCACATCTGTGTCAGCAATGGGTGCGACTTAAAGAAGCTGAATGCAATCATTAGAAGGGGTGTCCACAAACTTTTGGACACATAGAGTATGTTCCTCCTCACCTCCCAGCTTTCCAGAAGCATTAATGTACTTTTGGGATGTTCTATCTGGAAGGGGCTTATATGTGCCATATTTAAGATTCTGGCTGATTTGTTTCAGCTGGGTGTTCTGTGTGTTTGAGCTGAGGGTTCTGCGTGTTCGAGGACTCTGCTCGCTTGAGCCGAAGACTCTGGATGTTCAAGGACTCTGTGTAGGGGTTCAGGACTCATGACGCATGAGAGGCCAGAGGCAAGGCCAGAAATAGCCCTGAACGGCTGGACCCAAAAAGCCTGAAAGCTAAAGCAGACCACAGCAAATCCGAAGGAGGTGAAAAGGAACACACACACACATACACACACACACAAACTCGAATGCACCATCCCGCAGAGAGTCACAGTCGATAGATGGAGCGGGAGATAGACAGAGAGGAAGAAAAACGAAGTGACAGATGGAGAGATAATGTGTGTGGGCAGAAGACCGGCAGCCGCAGGGCCACACGGTGGGCCCATTGTTTCTTGAGAGAGACATGGTCAGAGAGGTAGAGAGAGAGGGAGGGGGAAGAAACACTGCAGCACAACAGCATAAGCGAGGCCACAGGCAACAGGCTGTCTGTTAAAATCTCCCCCTCATTGACTTCGCAGATACGAGCCGTTGCATTAGCGGAGCACCTTTTTTATTTGGTCTAACTCGTGGCTTGTCGGATAAAGATTTAAAGACAGCGCTTAGGGGCTGACAGAATGAAGAAAATGATGTTCAAGGCGCAGAGATGCAATCTTGACAGGCCGGCCGGGGAAACAGCTCAGGAAAGACTGATTGCCCTGTCAATCACTGATGAACTAGGATAGAAAATTAAGATTGCCAAATGCCGCCAGGTGGAGGCTCAGTTTATCTCGTCATGTGACCAACACATGAGACAGAGCATTCTTATTTTGGCTCTCTGGAAAAGTAGCCCTCTGAAAAGCATGTTAGCTGCTGGTTAAGGACACATTTATGTCTCTCCAGGGTGGGAAAGGAACTCACCACTCAAACATTATACGTACAAAAGTATCCAGACACTCATCCAGACTGATCGCATGCACCTATTACTGACAGCACAGTTTGTTTAATTGCCAAACTCTGGAGCTGCCATACACCATGTCACCATGCCAGTGCCATCAGACAGATAGAGAGGTAGGAGGCCCTGCAGCACTGTGGAGGCTGTGGAGCAGTGGAACTGACTGACTTCTCCAGAGTGCTGGGGGCTCCATGCAATACCTCTGAGGTAAGTTTAATTTTGTACAAGTGTAATTACGCCTGTAATTATTCCCCTTCCAGGAAAGGAACTCACCAGCAAGGCCATATGGCATCCACCATCACACCTCATCTCGCAGCATTTCCGAGCGTTATTCTGATTTGGGGATTTGGGGTTTTAGAAGAGTTCACAGAACCCAAAGATCCTGGGTGATTTGTGCTGTCGACGTTCTCATTGTGTCTTGACTGTTTGGAGCGTTTGAGCTAAAGGTTCTGTGCATTGAAGTGTTTAAGGACTCTACTCTGTTAAAAATAAAGGTGCTTCAAATGGTTCTTTGAGTGATACCATAGAAGAACCACTTATTACCTTCTCCGAGTAAATGGCCACCCAGCCCGACCTGCTGGAAGATTGCCTGCTGAAGTCCAATCTACCTGCGTCAGACCAGCTGCCACCTACCAGTTCGACCATCAGGCCCCCCACCCACCACCACCCATACCAGACCAGAGGCACACCCTCCTACCACTGCTACCTGTTTAATGACCATGTTAAAACCTAAATGGACTCTTAACTATCTGCCACTATTAATATCACCACTATTACCTATCTGCTGTATCTGGTTTGGTCATTTTTATCAATAATTTATAAATAGTTCTGATCAGAGAAGGATGGGTCGGGTCCCCTTTGTGAGTCTTGGTTCCTCCCAAGGTTTCTTCCTCCAGCTCTGAGGGAGGTTCTCCTTGCCACTGTTGCTGTTGGGGCTCACTGGGGGTCTTTGATCCTTCATGTCTTACGTAATTTCTTTTTTTTGTCTCTGTCTTTTATTAATTTCTAATTATGTAAAGCTGCTTTGTGACAACAACAGTTGTAAAAAGCTATACAAATAAATCTTAAAGACTTGACTTGACTTTTGGATCCAAAAAGATGCTGAAGAACCCTTTGTTCCAGGACAGGAAAAAAAAAATCACCAGCAAGGTCACCTGGCATCTACCACGTATGGTGGACACCTCATCTCACAGCATTCCCCAAAATGTTATTCTAGTTTGAGTGATGCCATAGAAGAACCACTTTTGGATCTATTAAGATCATGCATGCTTGTAGCAGAGATGCACCAGAGAGATCGATTGACACACATCGGCACCTTTTGGGTGCCAGGTTTCCAATGTTTAGCCCACAACCAACTCAATTGGCTTTGGGATTTTGGATTTTTAATGGGCGTATGTATTAAAGCCAAAGGTTCTGGGTGTTTTGTGTTGAGGGTTCTTCTTGTTTCTGAGTGTTCTAGGTGTTGAAGCTGAGGGTTTGAGTGGTAAAAAGTTTCCAAGGATGTATTTGCATGAAAGGAACTCACCGGCTAAGATCGAATGACATGCAGCCCCAACTATTGGGCGCCCAGCATCTACCACGTATGGTGGACACCTCATCTCCCAGCATACTTAAAATTCTGTGTGATTTGTGCAGATGCCACTGTTTGTTTCAGCTGAGTGTACTGAGTGCTTGAGCACTCTACACTCCTGAAAATGAAGGTACTTCAAATGATTCTGAGGGATGCCATAGAGGAACTACATTCGTAGCATTTGTGTGAGTCTGATGAACTTTCAGCTGCTGTAAAGGTTCCTTGCCAATGAAACGGTTCTTCACACTCACACAAGAACCATTTAAGGAACCATTACTTTCATTTCATTACTTTTTGTGGTTAAGTCTCTAAGGATGCACTTCTCCACAAGCAAGGAAAGGAACTCACCAGCAAGATCAATTGAGAGACAGCTCCACCTATCTTGCACCATGGATGGTAGACCTCACCTCCCAGCGCTTCTGAACAGCTCATTTGGTTTCGGGGTTTTGGATTTTGAAAGACGAAGGTTTTGGGTGATCTGTACTGATGGTTCTCATTGTTTCAGCTTAGGGTTCTGTGTGTTTTAGATTAGGGGTTTGATGGTTCTTAATATTCAAGGACTCTAGTTAAGTCTCTGAGGACACGTTTATGTCCCTCAAGTGAAGGAAAGGAACTCACAGGCTAAAATGGGATGACACACAGCTTTACCTATTGGAGGCCTGGTTCAACACTCAAACGGTTGTCCTCAAAGCTGTAGTCTTCATCTGCATTAAAGCCTGAACGTGAAGCATCAGGAGATACAGCCAATGTTATTTTAGCGTGACTTATTAGATAAACAACACAATATGCAAAGCAATTACTTTGCTATTGATATTCACACAAATGCACAAATAAACAGAGTAAAAAGCACCAGCACTGAATGAATTTCTCAAAGGTCTAATGTGAATCTACTGTGCACACTTCATTCAGCCTGAGACTTGCACTCAACACATTAAGGATTATCCTAACTTTAATTGAACTGTGTAGCTAAAGGCAATTATCACAGCATCTACTTTTCACTTCATTCTCCCACTGTTGTCTGTTTAATCTGTAAAAGCTATTTGCGTTGTTTTCGTGGCATTTGTAGTGATTAGATCTTGGACAAATAATAGCTCTAGCAAAGTTCAAGCAAAGGCAAATTAAAGTCCGGCAAGACTACAAAAGCTCCAGAGGTGCTTGGACGATTGAACTTTTTAGAATTTTCTATATTTCTGCATAGATTTGATCTAAAAGTTAATTAGAAGACAATAAGAACCAAATCAAACAAACAAGAGACAAGAGAAAATGATAAGCACTGTAATTTATGTTATTGAGAAAATTGATCCAATATTACAGATCCGTGAGTGGCAAAAGTGTGTGGACCTTTATTATTAGCAGATAATTTGAAGTTGAATTCAGAGTCAGGTGATTTCAATCAGACAATCAGGTGTAAGTGGATGTCCTGTTTAATTTAAAGCCCAGGGATCTATCAAAGTCTGATCTTCATGGAACAGGACATTTCTAAGGTCCTCTGAAAAAGAGTAGTTGATGCTCATCAGGCTGGAAACGGTTACAGAATCATCTCTTAAGAGTTTGGACTCCACCAATTCACAGATGGAGGAAATTTAAGGCCATTGTTACCCTCCCCAGTAGTGGTCGACCAACAAAGATCATGCCAAGAGAAAGGTGTGTAATAGTTTGCGAGGTCACAAAGAAACCCAAAGTAACATCTAAGCAACCAATTGGCTAGTGTTAATGTTGTTGAGTTCACCATCAGTAGAAACACTGGAGCTGCTGCTCTCCAAAAAAGAACATTGCTGCCTGTCCACAGTTTGCAAAAGATCACATGGTTGGGGTCTGTTTCGCTGCATCTGGCCTAGGATGGCTTGCCATCATTCATGGAACAATAAATTCTGAATTATACCAGCAAATTCTAAAGGAAAATGTCAGGACATCTGTCTGTGAGCTGAATCTTAAGAGAATGTGGGTCATGCAGCAAGACAATGACCCGAAACACATAAGTCAGCATACCGTTCTTATTCTTGAAGAAAGATTATGGGCTTTTTTTTTGGAATGTCCAAGTCCTGACCTTAATCCAGTTGAAATGGTGTGGAAAGACCTGAATCAAGCAGTTTATGTGTGGAAACCCACCAGCATAAGCTGTTCTGTATGGAGGAATGGGCTAAAATTCATCCAAGTGGATGTGCAGGACAAATCAACTGTTACCGGAAACATTTAGTTGGAGTTTCTGCTGCACAAGGGGGTCATACCTAGTACAGGTGATTGGTGTGGTGCAACAGTGCCAGTGAGCTACCATACCATGTGGGAGACTGGGGTTCTATTACCGGTCTTGGTGACTGGGTTGTGCTACACCAATAAGAGTCATTGGGCAAGACTCTGAACACCATATCAACCCACTTCTGTAATACAAGTAATTTTGTAAGTCATTCTGCACAAGAGCAACAGCTAAATGCCATAAATGTAAATGTACTGAAAGTAAAGGTCCACATACTTATGTAATATTGGTAATATAAAATAAATGATATAATATTGTTCTCCTTATCTACTTTTAGGACTTGTAGTTTGAAAATCTGATGACATTTTAGGTCAAATTTTGAAAAAAATCGAAAATTCGAAAGGGTTCACAAACATTCAAGCATCACTGCATCTGTATGAAGAAGCACTGAAGAAAGAGCCTAACGTCCTTCTACATCTTCTACAATCCTGTATACACATATAGGGCTGCAAAAGACATCACAATAGACTCTGCCTCTCCAGTTTCTGTGGATGAAGCACCTTTTGTAAGAGCATACCTGTAATGGCACTGATCGGCTGTGAGGACAGTGCGCATGCAGGCAGAGATAAGCGTAAATGGCAGGGTCCGTCTCCAGCTGCCAGACTTGCTGATGTTGCAGTACTTCCAGACGTTATCAACGCTGCAGCAAGGCCCCCTCTGCTCCCCTCATTTGCATCGAGCACAGACTCAGACTATCGGTTACACTCATGTAAATGACCGGAGTTATTTCTGCTCGAGTGTTTGAGTACAATGCTTGGCCTAATTCAAAAGGCTTGTTGTGCGGACCAGCAGCTGGAATACGCTCATGAAAAGGAAAATCCCCATTTAGTGGCGTCTGGAGGGAACACAACAGAATGAGAGTGAAATACATGGGGAACATGGTGCCCAACATTGCGTGGGATTTCCAACAATCGAACAATGGAAACACAAAAGTGAATCTCCAAGGCCCTCACGTAGAAACTCTGCCTGCTGATAGCCACCTACCAACATACCAGGGTGGTTCCTCAACCGTTTATTCACAGCCTTAACACAAATAAGGCTTTTAAATGTACATTATTTTTCTTTTATAAGCTTCTCCAGAGAACATCTCCTTTATTAGATACTCAATGCCTGCTTTGGTAGCACTTTCTCTTCTTTCCAAAGCTGGTTCTTCAAAGAACCCTGCATTGAAAGGCAGTGGTGATCTTTAAGAATAATAGAAGTATCCTATGTAGCCCAGAGGAGGATGAGCTCCCCCTCTGAGTCTTGGGACCTACTAGTGTTTCTTGTGATCTTAGAGAGTTTCACTTTTAGGCCTTGGTCTTTAGTGGTTCCTCTAAAGGAAGTTTTACCTGAGCAAACCAAAAGTGGTCCTTCTATGGACAATGTAAAAAAAAAAGCTTACAGGAGGATGAAGTTCCCCTTTGAGTCTTGACTCTTCTCAGTGGTCTCCTCCTCATACCCTTAGAAGGTTTCTCCTTTTGAGTCTTGGTTCTTTCTCATGCTCTTTAAAACGTCCCTCCTGATGCAATTAAATGAAATTACGTTTTTTTTTTTATTATTTCTAGAAGATTTTCATGGAACTGCTCCACAGAACCCCCCTTATTAGCTACTCAATACCCACTGTGTTATCACTGTCCCTCCATACAAAACTGGTCTTCTAAAAACCCATACGTTGAAAGGCTTTAAAGCACAATAAATTGCTCCTTCTATGAAATTGTAGCAGCAGGGTTCTTCCTAGAACCTTTAGATTATGTAGAGGTTGTTAGAGCATTAAAATGGGCTTCACATAAATTTCATATACAAATGCATCCTTAAGGGTAACACCAATATCCAGTGTGGCCCAGAGGAGGATGAGTTTCCTTTTTGAGTTCTGGTTCTTCTCAGTGATTCTTTCTCATGTTCTTTGGTTTCAGTTTGACCTGACTATAGTCAGTCTCCAAACATCTGCTTGTAAACCCACATTTGAGAGATACAGAACAGGTTTATTGAGAAATCTTTTATGGTGGCAATGTTCACATTGTGGTTTTGCTTAATATTATGGCTGTATTTTTGAAATACAAGGCATTCATGGTAGACACCTTCCTTGCTGATAGCCACCCACCAACAGAGGTATCAAGTACCAAAGTACAAGCAGTTCGTTATCTTACTTCAGTAGAAATGTTGGTTATCTATACTTTACTAGAGTAATTATTATTCTAGTCCTTATATTTTCATCCAATTATCTGAACTTTCTACCCCTTACATTTTAAAATTAGCCTTGTTACCCCTATTTCATTTCAGTTCAACTAAAAAAGAAGTGTGAATTTGATTGTGGTTGGATGAGAATAAATTTAGAGGTTTATAATAAATATAAAGATTATTGATAACAAACCTCTGAAGTACTTTTTGCACAATACTTACAATACTTACTGGCAACGACTCCTCATATTTTCCTGAAATATGAATCACATGTTAATGCTCAGTAGAGCACAGAGACGCTCCTTTAATAGAGCTGATATTACTGAAATGCTTCATTTTCAATGGGCAGATCTGCAGCTGAAACAGGAGCCTAGTGCAGCCCAACATTTTTAACATCAACATTTTAATAGAACGTTCTCCTCATTATGGCTTTTAGAGAAATGGGGTTTTGGGGAGGGGGAGGGGGGTAGTGCACTATAGACCCCTGTGGCGCGGCCTAAGCTTTCGGCCTTTGTTTTCCTTCCATTACTTTTACTTTTCTACTTGAAGTCGTTCTGAAACCAGTACTTTTACACTTTTACTGGAGTAAAAAGCTTCAGTTGTTACTTTAACTTCTATAGAAGTCTTTTAAAAGCTGAGGAATGAATGTCAATACTTTTGACACCTTTGCCCACCAAAACACCAGGGTGGTTCCTCAACTTTTTGTCCACAGCAATGATACAATTAAGCCTCTTTAGTTCAAGAATTACATGGAAATGTATGATTGCTCTTTTTTGACGACTCCTCCAGAGAACACATTCATTAGCTACTCAGTTCCCACTTTGGTAGCACTTTCTCTCCTTTTTTTTTGAACAGTGAAAATCCTCAAAAGGCTGTGGGTGTAGACGGACGCCTCTGGGTGTCTTTAGTGTGCAAACTGTGTGGGCAGAATTTCTCACATTTTACATCTACAGTCTGTCTGAGACAATGAGTAGCCCACCAGACCTTGTTTCCTGATGGTTTTCTGACTTTCATCTTTGGTTACTGGATCTCCAGGATCTGTCTTCAGATATTCCTTCTGTAAAACTTCTTCATAAACATGTTCTACACTCTTAAAAGGTGCCATAGGGGTTCTCTAAATTAGGCCATAGAAGAAGCCCTTACTGTGCAAATAAAAAATAAAAAAAATTTTGGCAGCTTTAAACGGCAATATCCAGCGTGGCCCAGATAAGGATACGTTCCGACCAACTGTCAAGTTTTTTCCAGCTTTGAACAAGAGAGAATGAATCCCTTTATGGCATGTTCTATACCAATTTATGGGTTCTACCTAGAACCATCTGTGGAGGTACTTTGAACATTAAAATAGTCTTCACTCAGTGCTCTTAGTTTTCACTCAGTGTCATTTTGAGTCTTGGTTCTTCTCAGTGGTTCTTTATCATGCTCTTAGGTAGTTTCTCATTTTGAGTCTTGGTTCTTCTCAGTGGTTCTTTATCATGCTCTTAGGTAGTTTCTCATTTTGAGTCTTGGTTCTTCTCAGTGGTTCTTTATCATGCTCTTAGGTAGTTTCTCATTTTGAGTCTTGGTTCTCAGTGGTTCTTTATCATGCTCTTAGGTAGTTTCTCATTTTGAGTCTGGGTTCATTTTAGTGGTTCTTATAAAGGTAAAGGTGCACATCTTTGTCACTGTACACTGTACACTGTACAGTGAAATGAGTCCTCCGCATTTAACCCATTTGGTAGTGAACACACACTCACACGCACACATGTGTTAGGGGCAGTGAGTACACACACACACCCAGAGCGGTGGGCAGCCAACTCCAGCGCCCGGGGAGCAGAGAGCAGAGAGGGTAAAGGGCCTTGCTCAAGGGGCCAACAGTGGCAGCTTGCCGAGCCCAGGAATCGAACCCACAACCCTGTTATCGATATCCCGGAGCTCTAACCGCTGAGCCACCACTGCCCCTTCTTCCACTATCAATAACTAAGCCAGTTTACCATTCTAGTGTTGAGTCTTGGTTCTTCTCAGTGGTTCTTTATCATGCTTTTAGGTAGTTTCTCCATGTGAGTTTTGGTTCTTCTCAGTGGTTCTTTATTATGTTCCTAGGTTGTTTCTCATTTTGAGTCTTGGTTCTTCTCAGTGGTTCTTCCACTATCAAGAACTAAGCCAGTTTTCCATCCTAGTGTTAAGTCCTGGTTCTTCTCAGTGGTTCTTCCACTATCAAGAACTAAGCCAGTTTTCCATCCTAGTGTTAAGTCCTGGTTCTTCTCAGTGGTTCTTCCACTATCAAGAACTAAGTGAGTTTTCCATCCTAGAGTTAAGTTCTGGTTCTTCTCAGTGGGTCTCTATTATGCTTTTTGGTACTTTGTTAGGTTGAGTCTTGGTTCTTCTCAGTGTTTTTTCCACTTTGAGGAACTAAGGCAAATTCCCATCCCAGTGTTGAGATACCACCAGCTCTGAACAAGAGAATAAAACTCTTAACGTCACCCATAAACTCACATCCGAGAGATATGGAGCGAGTTTGCTGAGAAACCTTTTGTGCTGACAAAGTTCTCTTTGAGGTTTTGCTTCATATTATGGCTTTATTTCACACCACAAGCACACGGAGACTGAATGCTCTAGCTAACATAATGGCTCTGGATGTTGGCAGCAGGCACTTTATGTTCTTTTACTTTGCAATATAACAGTTACGATTCTGGCTGTGGTAGCATAAAGGTAAGTTTTAGTTTCTGTGGAAGTCGACCTGCTGAAGTTTCCTAGCTTACAGCTACACGTGATCAATCATGTCACTGTTTTATTCATGTTCACAGACCTTATTCTGCAAATTGTTATTCTGCGTTATTTAGCACCATTCTTTTATACCAGCCACAGACGTGCCCACCTCGAGCCAGCGTACAAACCCTGTGCAGAGTTTGCTGATTTTATTCAATATCTGATTTTTATTCAACGTGGAAAAATGCTCATAAAAATACACTGATGGAAACCTGACTCCTTCTGTGGCGGTCATTAAGGGGGCAGCTCATGCATTTCTTAGAAGTGTCTTTGGGACAATGTCTGCTGGAAAACAGTGCTATAGCAATAAATATTGAACAGAAATATGCAAAAGAAAGAGCAGAGCAGAGTTTTCCTTTCCTACACACAGTCTGCGGATGAAGTCCTATAAGAGAGATGAATCTGCCGGATCCTCACGAACTGCAGACATGACTCAGAATCAAACATGATAAATCATTTATGTCTCTCCTCTATGAAGCCAACCGAAATTTGAGGCTCATTGAATGCAAATAAAAATCACTGAAGTCCTTGCAAACTCAAAGACGCACAAACTCATGAGAGAGGCTGTCAATCAAAAAAAAAATCTTTCTGTTTGCTCAGGAACGTCTGATACGCAGCACGGCAGTCTTTATTCCTTCCCATCCCTCCTCTCTCCATCTCTTTGTCTCTCCCTCCCCTCTCCGGTCTCCTCATTCTCTCTCCTTCTCCTCTTCCAAACAGCCTTCATTTCATCCCCTCTCCTCATTACAATTTAATCAGAGTCTTAGTTCTGCCAGGTACATTAAACTGTAATTACAGTGCTGCTTTCTTATTAGCAGATAAGACTTTGATAATAGGCCCTGTGAGGGAATCCAAACAAAATTAATTCAGCCCAAACAAGGTGTCTGCAATGCGGCTTAACGCTCGTGTTACTCTTGCAAATGGCCCTTCGGCTGTGATCTGCTTAAGATAGCAAAGGAGATGTATTATGTGGCAGCATGGAGATTTGATGTGTGGACCTAAACAAGAGCATCATTAACCTGTGCTGCGGCCTGCCTCGGGTGGAAGGAGTTTCATTAAGAAATGAAAAGGCATTATTTATTTATTTATTCATTCATTTATTCATTTTATTTATTAAAAAAAAAATTTAACCTTATAAAAAGCCACTGCATGCCAAACTTCTATTATCAAAGAACAGCCCTACCAGTCTATACAAAAGTCCCTGTAGGCCCTGACTAATGCTGCCTGCCTTGCTGCATTAAGGACCATATGGACTAAGGCAGGGTTGCACTACACCAGTCCTGAAGGGCCAATCTCCAGCAAAGTTTGGTAGTTGCCGCACTCAAACACACTCACTCAGTCTGGTAATTAACCGATGAGTGGAATCAGGTGCATTTGAGGTCCTGCAGGGATGGAGTCAGCATCCCTGGACTGAAAGGTGGACAGGACTCCTCACTACATCCAATGTAAACAAATGATATGATACTATTAAAGGTTTGAACACAGCTGTGTCTATACCTTTGAACTTTCCTTTAAGCATGACTGTGGTTTAACACAAAGTAATCATCTATGCCGGGTTTGGCCCCAACTGCCTCCCATAGGTCTTGGTGCTTTTATTTAGCGTTGCTACTGTAGTGCTCAGAGGGTAGATTACACTTTATTTATGCTGACATATGGATAAATCTCATAACTAGCTCTCATTCTCTTTCACACACACACACACACACACACACATGTGCTCCTCTCTTAGCTCTTAAGTTGATCTGATCATCCATTTATCTCTTATCTTATCTATAAAAAGTTGAAGCATTTTCTCTATTTAAGCTTCTGTGTCCAAGCTTTATAGCATTCGAATATGTGCAAATGTTTGTGGACACTCCTTTCTATTGAATGCATTTAGATAGTGTAAGTTGCACCCATACCATAGTTCCAATAGATTAGGACTCTCCGAAGCAGATAAACATGAACCTATTGGCAAATCATACCTAATGCCAGGTGTGGGCTAGAGGGGTCTAAAGCCCCCCAGCAGTATTGAGCTGTGGAGCAGTGGAAGAACTGTGTTCTCTGGAATGATGGATGGTGGTGCTTCATCCAATACTTTTGGAATGAGATGGGGAGTTGGGGATGAGACGGCATCTTTTTTATTATTATTATTATTAATTATTTTTTAAGGTTTTTAAAACTTTCAAATTAGAATCATGGTATCAAGTTAAACCCACTGAATAACCTTTCAATAACCAATTAATGGCTGAATTTCTCTCTTTTTGGGGGAGGCGGTCCTCAGCTGGTATACTGCTTCAATAATCCAATCACAAGTCTGATTTTGCGAGTGCGGACCACGCTAGCTAAGGCAAGGAAGGAGAACTCGAGAAATTTAGGCTGGAGTTCTGGGGGGGCTGGAACACGAAGCCAGACCCCCCCCCCTCCCCCTCTCCCTTGCCAGGTAGAGGTTGAGTATAAGGATCATCAGGAGGAGCAGGGGCGGTTTTATATGGTTTTATAGCGCGTAGTAATGGAGGGGAGGAGTTTGGGCATGGTCCTTCTCCCAAACTTTCAGTTATTACATAACTTCATGTAGTTTAATCTGATTGCACAGCCATACCGTTTCACTCTGTTCAGTCAGAGAAACTGCCTGTTTGCTCCTTCATCCATCCATTCACTCTCAACAACAGCTGAATCTTATTTTCTACCACCTTCACATAAAAGGTGGCCAATGATTTTAGCAAGTATATTTTAGCGACCACATGCATTCGCTTATTTCTCCATCCCTCCCGCCTGCTCTGAACACATTTAATATGTTAACTGTGTTCCCTGAGACTTGAACACTCACAAATCTCTTCTTCAGACATGGTTTCACAGGAAACCAAAAGCGGTTCTTCTTTGGTGGCCTTTGTGGTGCAGCTTTTTAAGAGCAAAGGGGACAAAGTCTGCTTTACCCCCCACTTTTCCCAACGACTCTGACACCCCTGACATCTTGTCTGAATTGTGCTGTAATTCGAGCTGCCTGGAAGCGAGTTCTGTCTGCATCATGAAAATCTCCTCTTTCCAGTGTCTGTTCAAATGCCACTTGCATTGCTCATTTTAATGGCACAGAGCACAGACAGCCAGGATAGACCCTTAGAGTTCACAAAAAAGCAACAGTGTTTTCCGGCTGGAAATGAATGATAACATGAAACCAAGTGCTTCTCGCAGAGCTAAGCTGTGTAGGCGTAATTTGCCCGAAACCACAAATTGCTTAAATGATGTATCAATCATTATTGTGTTCTACCAGGGTAAGAAGAACTTGGTGTCCACATGAATTTGATGTAAAAGGGGTGTAGAATATAAAAACTACATTTACTTCGCCATGGTTGAATAACAAGAGCTTGGTATATGGTATAAGTGATGTACCTCGAACCTCAAACACTGTTGTGTGTTCACGCAAAAGCAAAACCCACATAAACAGACATAAACATAAACGAGCCACCAACAAAATTTACATTCAATCGGCCCACTAGCAAAAGTAGTTATCTGTTCAGATGGTACCTCTATGGCTGCTTAAAGCTAATGCTATCCGACTGAAGCAAGCAGCGCTGCAATTATCCAGAGCAAGGAAGCCTCTGGAGCTAAAAGCTAGCGCTTGCCTGACTGGCTGCCATTTCTTCAGCGAGCTAACAGCACACCATGCTTTGTATTTGCTCTTGCTACAGTTCTAAGCTATGCTAGGCTAGGCTATGTGGTGGGGGGTTATCCCAGTGACATAAACCAGCCAATAAAAGCAAAGCTTAGCATTTGTTTTCCACAAGCCCCCAACCAAGCCCCGGGTGGTCTGGGTGTGTCACTTTGACCAGAGGGTCGCTGGTTCGAATCCCGGTCCTGCTGCTAGCCATCGGCAGCTGAGGCCTCATGACAGCACAATTGACCTTGCTCTCTCCAGGGTGGGTAGATGGTGCCCTCCCAACACATCGCTTCCCTGCGGTGCTGGCATCTGCAGGCTGGTGCGTTGGAGCCGGTTATGCAGCGCTTCCCTTAAGGTGCGTTGGTTGGCAGTTCAAAAAATGGTGTCCACCCTGACTGGTGTTGGGGGCATCACCTCTGATGGGGGAGATTACATTTGGGTTGGGTAATTGGCAGTCCAAATTAGGGCGTATAACAGGATTGGTAACCCCCATTACATGTACTTAATATTTAAACATTGATAAACGGATTCTTTGGCAAATCCACCAGAAACTTGGAAATATAGGGAAAACAACCAAATATCAATACTGCAGGCTAATGCTTTAGCCAGACACACAGCTACTGCTGACACATGGATTATCTCTCTCTCTCTCTCTCTCTCTCTCTGTATATAATTATCACTCTCACAGTCCACTCAGCTTCTGAAGAACTCCCACATAGCCATAGCTGCAGGAATATCACCGCTAGCCAACTTCATGTTGAGTGTTTTCAGCATATTGAAGGTTGTGTTTCAGTGCCTCGGGAAGTGTGGGTGAAAATGCAGCCCCGTCATTTTGAAAACTGCAGGACATATTTAGAAACTCAGTGATGAAAGGAATCTGCAGCGTCAGCAGATAAAAGTTGGATATGACAACGTTGGACACTTGTTAAGCTTTCTTGAGGTAAACGGCTCGGTCGACTACATGACTGCATGATAAGCATTACAGGGTCTAATGGTAACTCGGTAAATGCGAATCAACAATCACTGTTCCATTCATTACTTAGACCTTGGGGGCGTGTCTCACTCATAAACTGTCAGTGGCTTCACCACTTAACCCTTGTTAATGGGCAATGGTGACTCAGCGGTTAGAGCGTTGGGCTTTTGATGACAGGGATGTGGGTTCGATACCCGGATTCAGCAAGCTGCCACTTGTTGTGCCCTTGAGCAAGGCCCTTCACTCTGTCTGATCCCTGGGCACCACAGGGATGGCTGCCCACCACTTCGGGCACATGTGCTCACTACAATGCGCGTGTTCAATCACTAGTGAGTGTGTTCACTGCATGGATGAGTATCCAATGCTAATGGTAAATATGGTTGTCTTGTTGTCCTAATGGTCCCTAAAGTGACCCGCCACAGAAAACCTTAATAGATCTTATTTTTAGCTTGAAATGGCTTTTCCTAGAGTGACCGCAGTATTAGAGAAAGCAAAACATGGCATTTGATTATACCTTCATGAAAGCTGCACACCACTGGGTTAAATGGATCACTTTGGGGTCATTTTTTAATCATTTGTACAAAAAGTATACAGAATGTTAAGACTACACAAGGGGTAATGGCCTCCAGTCCTGTGTGTAGTAACCAAAGGCCCTATTTACACTTGACATTAACATTTGATCACTGTGAAGTTGTCATACTGACCAAACCATCATCCAAAGCCTCATATCTGAGAGCATAGAGTTGAGGGAATGGTCTGTTTTCAGGCTCATTTAGTAGACAGGCTCATCCGGGTTCCATTACTCTCCCTTATAATCAAACTTAGCATGTCGCTTAACTCGCAAATATGGTGGGCTTCTTTTTTCCCACCTGTTTTCAGAGCATGACATCATCAATCAGAGCTCCCACAGCACGCTCTCTTAAATGCATATAGGCGAATGAGCTTACTATATAGGCCGAAATAGAACAGAAATTTGACACATCAGACGTCGCAATTTTTTATGACGTTTTTAATTTTTGGCGATACCATCAAAATTTACCACGGTAAACGATGTTTCTGTCAAACCGCCCAACCCTACTTCCATGTGCCTTTTTCAAATGTAGGTTGAGCTTTTTTAAAAACAGTACATTTAGTTCTGGATTTGGAAATTCATACGTTGTTGTGATTAATATAATGATCATATCACTGTTTTTAAGCACACTCACTCACACACTCTCATCCTGTGATCGTCTTCAAATTTGTTCGTGTTTAACTCGGTTCCAAAAGTCCTCGGCCCAGGAGAAGCCACTTGGATCTTTGCGCTGAGTGCTGCAATTCTTGTAATTCCCATTTGTTTGGCTTTCAGTGATTGCTCATTAATTACTGAGAGGGAGGAGATTAAACATCTCGTGTTACATCAGGCCTCCCAGGCAGCTGGCTGTAGCTGAGCCAGCACTGTCTGACAGGCCTCTGAACACCTACTTCCACAACCGAACAGGCCTTCCCTGCCAGAGGTCTGGCCTGCTGCACCCTGTCTGCCTGCTGCAGCCAACAGTCTGGTGGCCAGCTAAGCTCAACAAGCCAAACACTGAGTCGGGACAAGGATTTAGACGACCCCAATGAGGGATATGATGGCTGTCATGTCATCTCAGTGGATGTGGAGGCCTAAATAATTAGCTTTTATTTTGTTTATTTCTGTTTAATTAATTAGTGCTACTAAAACAGGGGTCCTTCAAGATCGAACATTCAAAGTCTATGCAGAAATATGTCCAAAACCAACCATGACTGATCTCTCTTTGTTAAACTGTCCAAATGTTTGTGGACACCCCTTCTAATGAATACATTTTTAAGTTGTACCCATTGCTGACACAGATGTGCAAATGCACAAACACAGACACAACCTGTCTAGTCCCTGTAGAGAAGTACTGCCAATAGAATAGGACTCTCTCTGGAGCAGATAAAGCATCATGGACCTATTGGCACCATGCTGCCTAATGCCAGATGTGGGCTAGAGGGGTATATAAAGCCCCCCAGCAGCATTGAGCTGTGGAGCAGTGGAAGAACTGTGTTCTCTGGAATGATGGATGGATGGAGCTCCATCAATTACTTTTGAGATGAGTTGGGGAGTTCAGGGTGAAGTAAGGTGGTGGTCATCCAAAATCCTGACCTCACTCAACGCTTGGGTGGCTGAATGCAATCAAATGCAATCCTCACAGCACTGCTTCTTTACATTAAGCTATTTTTGCAGCTCAACTTTGCAATGATAGCACATGGTTTTCTGTGATGTAGCAAGGGAGCCTTAGACAGGATGGGGGAAGGGGTAATACTTTGATTTGTTGTCCCTTTTAGTGCATAGCTGGCCTCCACAGAGTAAACGGCTATAAGTTACTTTTATAGAACTTCATAGATAGTCCCTGCTGGAAGACAGAGACCTTATCCCCACAGTAGTGGATGCCGACTGAGATGTTTGTGAACGACCACAGAGAGAGAGAGAGAGAGAGAGAGAGAGAGAAAAGAGAGACAGGGAGAAGAATGAGGTGGACAAGCCCTGCCATCCTGCAAGTCCCTTCATGCTCCAGGAGGGGATTGTTTTAGCGCCGAGGGGCGATCACCATGCCAGTCCAGCAGCCAGCCTAATGGAGGATGACGCCTGGCCAGGTATGGATGTTTGCGACTCCCTGAGGGCCTGAGGCTAATGACAGCATGGGGTCTTCAGCAAAGACCTCAAAGAGAACAAAGCCCCCAGGCTGAATACAGCTGAGAAAAGTGTTTAAGGTAGAATAAGGTGGCATTAAGGTAAGAGAGCACAGATAACACCCCAACCCCTCCCTTCTGCCCCCATCCTCACTGCCACAGGAAATCTCAAAGAGGACAGAGTGGCATTTATTTCGAGGGCTAGGGTGAAAGCTAAGGGTGGTGCTGCCCTCTAGTGGGGAATTTTGAATGTGGCTTACAGCTGTAGGCCTGAATTGACTGAACCTGTTCTCTGTATGTGGTGTGGTTATACATTTACATTTAAGGCATTTAGCAGACGCTCTTCTCCAGAGCGACTTACAAACGTGCTTTGCTATTTACCCAAGAAAAACCTCAGCTAGTTTGACTAAGAATTCTAAGATACCTCTAATCTTAGACTCAGTCAATATAGAGACCATAGTACTCTACTATTTGCCCAAGTATTTTCGGAAGAGGAGGGTCTTCAGTCTGGGTTTGAAGACAGTCAGCGACTTTGCTGTTCAGACACCCAGGGGATGTTCGTTCCATTACTTTGGTGCAGGACAGAATATACATGTTCTCAAACTAAGAGGAAGAGCTTAAGGTAAAAGGTGCACGTATGTGTCACTTTACAGTGTACAGCATTTAACCCATCTGTGGTAGTGAACACACACAGTGAGTACACACACACCCAGAGCGGTGGACAGCCAACTCCAGCACCCAGGGAGCAGAGAGGGTAAAGGGCCTTGCTCAAGGGCCCCACAGTGGCAGCTTGCCGAGCCCGGGAATCGAACCCACAACCCTGTTATCGATAGCCCTGCTATTCAGTCTTGGTTTTAAATCCCAGCTACGAAGCTGTTGATATTAATATGCACTAGAAATCTTTTTCTGTAAGACATCTCTAAACCTGCATAAAGGTCATTAAAGGTCACTAAGGTGCTCTAAACATATCTATGAGGTTTACGTTATAGTATGACTAGGACTCTACTCAATTCATAGGACAGATTCACTTGATTTTACGGATCATTCAAAAAAATGGCTACATTTCACGGCTGTAACCATATAACCTTGTCAACCACAAAGGACAGTAGCTGCCACCAGGGATTGTCGGAGCCCATGAAAAGATATGACACTGGGCCCCACAACTCTAACAATTCTGCCAAAATACACATTTTTGGGGGGCCCTGTCAGTCACTGGTCCTTAGAATCGTCATAAGATACTCAAACCTCGACCCAAGACATACACTACACTTCAGTCAGTCCACATAGTTGTGGACACCCCTTGTGATGAATGCATTAAGCAGATGTGCAAATGAACATACACAGCTTGTCTAGTCCCTGTAGAGTGTAAAGTACTGCCAACAGAATAGGCCTCTCTGGAGAAGATAAACATACATGAACCTAATGCCAGGTGTGGGCTAGAGGGGTATAAAGCCCCCCAGCATTGAGCTGTGGAGCCGTGGAAGAACTGTGTTCTCTGGAATGATGGTGGTGGAGCTCCATCCAGTACTTTTGGGATGAGTTGGCGAGTTGGGGATGAGGTGGGGTGGTGATCATTCTCACAGCAGTGCTCTTTCTCTGGACAGTAGAGACAGTAGCCTTAGTTAAGAACTATCTAAGGCAGGAAGGCAGGGTATCACACACAAGATCACCCACTCACATCTAGGGGCAATATAGCATTGGCTATTCACCTACCTCATATATTTTCTAGAAATTATACCATGGGTTATTTCTGGAGTAACCAAAGGAAGCCCACATGGATGAGCGAAGAACACACCAAACGCCTTACAGACAGTGACCACCCTTTAGAGCTGTCTGGCAAGCCAGTGTAGCCGCACATCTGATTTTACTAGTAACAACCCAAACTCAAGATGCCAAATTTTCTAATAGAGATTCTCCTTCTCATTCTACATATTTTTTTACTAGCAATAATTTTATATCTATAAAGTTATTTTGTCTAGTCATATTGGCAGCACTACTATTTCTGTAATGCAGTTTTGACCGGTTATATTTTACCATTGATTTACATAAAGTTTCACTCTGTCTTAACAGATAATACATTTTTACCAGTAAAACCCCAGTTACAGAGACCTACCTATCTTTTTGTACTAGTAAAAAATTGTAGTTCCAGACACATGTGAAAATCTTCAGTATCTGTACTTGAATTCTGACTAGTATATAATATCATAATATCTATAATATCATTTTAGATTCTACAATTTGAGTTTTGACTCGTAATTATATTATTATTGATATAATTACTTGTAAAGAAGTAATTGTGGATATCCATAACTAGAGTTAACTAGTTCTAGTAAAATTCTATATAAATCAGTGGTAAAATATGACTACTCAAAATTACAGTAGAAATACAAAATTACATTTAAAATATCAGTAGATGATGAGACTTTTACTGGATATGTTTACTGAATCCAGCTGTTCTTCACTTTATTTACAGTGGTTTTGGTTTTGGTTAAAAGTGAAAGAGTGAAGTTCTCTATAAATCAGTGGTAAAAAGTCAAAATGACATTAATGATATGTTAAATTGGCGATTGTGACCTGCTCAGAATGGCCTTGTTAATGTGCAGATCTGATATTACTGGTAAAAGAAAATTCACAGCTGATCTATAATAAGAGTTTCTACTAGTAAGAACTGGGTGACACTGGATTTGGAGTGGCTCCTTTTACATGGTATAAACACTCATCAGACTCTCAGCAGCAGATCAGCAACAGAGCGATGCAGCAGCATCTGAACATTCAGTAGATGATCACATGACTTTTACCGGAGATGAATCTACTAAATCCAGCTGTTCTTCACTTACTTACTTATAGGGTTAGGTTTTGGGTAGGAGTCAAAGAGATGGTAAATCAATGGTAAAATATGACTAGTTAAAATGACATTGGGGATTCTACACATTATATTGTTCATATGTGCAATAATAATAATAGTAATGCAAATCAACTGATATGTGTGCAAGAACTTGAACTGCTTTATACAGTATGTTCCATATTTAGTATCACAATAACTGCCACTTTGCCACTTTATTAAATTCATATAATTTATATACCTGTGCATATTTCATTTCATTTTTTCTCTTTTTGTTTTAAATTTTAATTTATTGAGTGTTTGTTTTTACACAACTGCAATTTCCCTCCTAGGATCAATAAAGTATTTCTGATTCTGAGAAGTCATCTTAGCAGTATGACTAGTCAGAATGGCCTTAATGGTTAATCTGCCGGTCTGATATTACTGATAAAAATTCCACAGCTGATCTGAAATGAGAGTTTGTGCTAGTAAAAACTGCATTACATGGATCCTGAATTTGAGTTTTTGCTGGTGAGTTTTGACTGGTGTGATTTCAGGCAAAAAAAAATGGCTTGCCACAACGTCTGGAGTGGAAAAGGGAAGAATGTGTAAACCAGGCTTCTACTGCAACAAGCATCTCCTTTACCCCTAAACAGTCTATGGCCCACCGGTGGTCCGAAAGTGTTACTACACGTCTCTGTTACCAAGGAAAAGTCCCTGCAGTTACTGAGTAATACACCTTAGTGTGTAATAAGCCTTAATAAGCTGTGTTTAAGGGTTAAACACAATACATACAAACTATATTTCCATCTTTCTGATGATCAAATGTGTCTTAGTCTTTATTAGATTTGATTTAATGTGTAAATCACCAAAAAAAAAGAACAAGAAGAAGTTAAATCAGGGTTATTACAAGCATGGTCATTTCACACAAAGAAAAAAAGCAGCAAAGAAAAATGCATGTCTCACAGATTAGGAAAATAAACAGGTTCTGAATCCAGTAGTACCTTCAAAACAAATGTAGGGTCTTTTTTATATATATTAAGTGAAAATATACTGTACACCTGGCAGTTATGGAGTTGGATAATAAGGAATTAGGTTGACATCTTAGCATTATGATGTGAATTTACACATATAGAGAATATTACACATGTTTTTTTCACATAGCTTCACGATGAGGCCTCTTTTTTTTAATACATACTGTATTTTAAGCACAATATTTTACATTGGCGGCTGCGTCTTCGCAACGTCACCTCTGTAGATGGTCCAAAAATGACGATCGAATTGATATAAAAATATGAACTGAAAATATCTTACAAAGCAGAGCGACGGCTGAACGATGGTTGAGATCTTTGCACTTCCCCAGCACCGACTATGTAAATTGAGAGGACAAAGTTCTTCGGTTCCAACCAAGAGATGAAAAATATTATTACTGTCGGTTCGAGCATGACGAGGATGATGCTTTGCGCCACTGAGAGAATAGTACTACATTTCAGTGAAGGGTCGTTGCTGGAAATGATAGCTATCACTGCTTATTACTACAATAGAACTCAGTTCAGTAGCCACCCATGTCATTTACACCTCCTTACATACAGACAAGCCCTTGTGTTTCACGTCTTAAAACTACATGCATAAGAACCATTCCTCTAGGGATACATGCCGAAAGTAGCTTTTGCAACAGTGCACTCACTTCATAGAACGTGGACTTTGTGTAATGAGTAATATTTATGCTTTTACCTTGATATTAAACATCCTGCTGCAGTTCTAGTCTTTTTCATTTGGATCTAAAACCAATATATAACATTGTAAAGTCAATTGTAAGTCATTTATAATTTTTTGTAAATATTTCTTTTGGCTTATGCTGTATATTTCAGCAGATATATGATCTAGATTTCCATATTGTCTGATATATAAATGTTTTTGTACCTATCAAAAATAAGGCAATAAAATAGATATGTTGTTTTGGTGATATCTGATCTACTCTACATGAAGAGGAATGTAAATCAAAATAAACGTCTAGCCCTCGCACGTTCCACCACCAGTCTTCTACAGTAACGGTTAAAGGAGCATTAGTCAGTTTCCTCTTCCTTTTCTTACAAATTCAAAGAAACTATGAAATATGAAGATACAATTAAATAATAACATAATAATCACATCATTATTTTAGCAAATGGCATCAGCGCATGACCGGCCCCTTGTCTGTGTTTACACTGATTTCCTGTCAGTATGTATGAGACACTTGTGGAGTGTCCCAGGACTCCATCCCCATCTCCTCAATGCCTGATTACCTGACCCCATCTCCTCAACGCCCCATTACTCCACCCCTTCAATTCAACGCCTCATTACATCAGACAATGTCCTCAATGCCCCATTACTTCAGCCAATTCCCTCAATGCCACATTACTCCACCCCATCTCCTCAACACCCCATTTTTCCAGCCCATCTCCTAAACGCCCCATTCATTCACGCTCATCTCCTCAACACTCCGTTACTCCACCCCATCTCCTAACACCCCATTAATTCACGCCCATCTCCTCAACACTCCGTTTCTCCACCCCATCTCTTCAACACCGCATTGCTTCACCCCATCTCCTAACGCCCCATTCATTCACGCCCATCTCCTCAACACCGCATTCATTCCTGCCCATCTCCTTAACACTCCGTTACTCCACCCCATCTCATCAAAACTCCGTTACTTCACCCCATCTCCTCAACACCCCATTCATTCCAGCCTCCTAAATGCCCTGTTACTGCACCCCATCTCCTCAACACCCTGTCACTCCACACCATCTCCTCAACACCCTGTCACTCCACACCATCTCCTCAACACCCCATTACTCCACACCATCTCCTCAACACTCTGTTACTCCACACCATCTCCTCAACACCCTACTAATCCATGACCATCTCCCCAACACCCCATTACTCCACCCCATCTCCTCAACACCCTATTACAGCACCCCATCTCCTCAACACTCTATTACTCCACCCCATCTCCTCAACACCCCATTACTCCACCCCATCTCCTCAATGCTTCATTACTACACCCAATCTCATATCTCATACCTCAACATCCCACTGTTTTATTTCCATCCTTCAGAGAAATATACAGAATATAGGTTAGCCGCAGCCATAATGATGCTATCTATCTAACACAGGTAGTGACTGATACATACATTTAGGGGAGCTCATTAGAAATAACTTATGGACAGAGAATACACTCAACTGTTCTCACAGCTCTTAATCATTACAGGCCGAATTCTAAGTTTTTAAAGGTTTATAATTTCACTATCAAGAAGCCAAATTTCATAGTGGGCAGCACCACATGTCAGGGTAAAATGCTAACGCCATCACACCCCTGAGACACAGGACTTTGATGCCTGCTCTGACCATTTTTCTCTCTGAAAAAAGGCATTTTTAAAGACGTGCTTTGTGTTCACGGCTGGGACAGAATAAGGTGAATCTAAAAGAAAAAAAAGGTTCCAGCGTTGTTTTGTTCACCTACTTACCACTAGAGGCCATAGTTCCTTACACCTTGACTAATGCTCCTTTAATGATAATGCTCCTAATGCTCCTTTAATGATAATGCTCCTAATGCTCCTTTAATGATAATACTCTCAATGCTCCTTTAATGATGTTTGGACTTTTCCTCAACCCACGGCCAAGTCACGCTTCAGAAACTATGAACAGATCCGACTCACATTTGGTGCGAACTGATGAACGTCATTGGACGCTTTAAAAGGAGCATAAATTAAGGAAGTTTCGTCAGAAGCAAAAAGAACGCACTACTTTGTAAGCTGCTGAAAAACATCATGACTACATTAGATACAGTACAACATGTCATTTCTGTTCAGATGCTCAGTCTCTTTTACATCAAGGTCGTTTTTTTTACGTAAGCCATACATAGAGTGCACGAAAGAATCACCTGCGATATGCCTGCAATATTAACCTTGTCATTAAAAATGCAACATAAGAGAGCAAAAGACACAGAGAGGCATCAGTGAAACCGGGATAAATAAAAATCCAAATAAAAGGTTTCTATTTTAAGTAAGTTGATGTTTTAAAACACACACACACACACATAAAATCCCCACCAGCCTCATGTCTGTGAGAAGATCGAAAAAAGCTTCAAGAAAGAGTCCGGCCACTGAAATGGCCTTTCGTGGTTATTCTGGGTCGATGGAGGAGGAGGAGGAGGAGGCGGCTGAGAGAGCGCGCTCTCAGGAAAGCGTTGGCTAATGGTGGGCACTGCATCCTGCCCAGATGGAGGTGGAGACTGTGAACTGATGATGCCTGGTCGTGTCTGGTCGGGGCCATTCGGGCCTTTTTAGGCCTTTTGGTGGCTTTCGGGCCTGCTCAGCTGGAGCGGCCCCATTGGGCCAAAGAGCCAGGACAGGGGAGGGCTGCTGTGGTATTCAGGGCATTTTCATCTACTGTACAAACCCTGCAAAAACACACATGAAATTAAAAGCATCATTTAACATCTGTCTAATGGTAAACTGTGTAAAAGGAGTATAACAGATCGTTGGAAACGGCTTCTTTTAGTTCTAGCGGTCCTTAAAACCAGTAGAAGTAACAATTATGAAATATGAACTTTTTGTAGAATGTAATCTTTACATTAAAGATGCCATAGAATGTCAACCTGCATAATTCTTGGTACTGTGAACCTCAATCACTGTTGTTCTTTCTTTAAAAGAAAATCCTGCATAAACAAAACAGAACTGGAAAATGGGCCAATTCCAAAACCCCAAAACTGTTACATCACAGTCTTGACTGTACAACACTTTGACACCTAAAGCAGCAGCGCAAAAAAGACTGTTGTGTTGTAATGGACGATAATAACCTATAATCCTGGAGAGCAGCTCATCACCTTCAGACTCTGCTAGTTATGGGAATACGGGCTGCTACAGGAACCAGGCTTCCAGCTTCCACAGAAGAGAAGCTCAAACTCTGCATGTGGCAAAGCAAAAGCCAGGCAGGTGGTGAACATCCTTGCTAGACTAATAGCTCCTATTTCCCCCTCTAAGACAAACTGGACTACATCAGCTGCACCAAATTGGAGCTAAACACACATCAGAAGTACAGACTTCTCATTTCTTACCAGTAACATGAAAGCCACAAAGGAAAGTAAGCAGGTGCTAGGCTAAAAGCTAACCAGACTACAGTCTCTCCAGCTTTCTAACAGCACATTGCGCTGAGAGGACACAACAAGAGGACAGCAACAATTACAAAAGTAGTTAGGCTACAATGTTGTTGTTACAGTGTAAAAGCTAATGCTATGCTATAATACACTATGATATGCTGTGCGATGCAGCTCTTATGAACTATTTATTTAATTTTTTATATTAATGTTTTTGTCTGAGGCAAAATATTAGGATGGTAAATAGGCTTGTAATATCATATCTGAGCATTTTGCACCTGAACCAGAGGTGTGTACGTACTATTTATACTATTTATTACCAACATTTCAAATACTAAAGAATTGCTTTCTAAAGCACCTTTAAAACCAATGGAAAAATGATAGAAATCAAGACTGGTAGGAATATAGAGATGAAATTTCAATGGATATTCAATTCCCGGCCTAAATATAATTCAAAGGGATGTAAAGATACACTCAATCCAGTTCAATTCAGTACACTGCCATCATTTTGAACAAATCGGAAAAAACAGAAGTGATGACCACATTCAGCTGTTATATAATCTACTGATGAGACTAGAGCTAAAATCAATATTATCTGCTTTGGACTAGTTGTCTACCATTTACACAGACTCTAACTGCTGCCGCTATTGAAATTTCACCTCCACCTTGAAAAATTTTTTTTACACTGACGTCCATTGAAAGGAAAGAAGGTTTTTTTTTCTTCTATGGTAGAATTACAATTTTGGACATACAAGGTCTGTCAAAGATGACATAACATGCCATAATATTTGGCAATTTTACAAAATTAATTGATTTAAAAATGCCACAATACATATTTCCCCCCTTTTCTCTGAAATTTGGACAGTTAAAACTGCCTGTAGTTATATAAACACCCATATATAATCATTTAATGTAACCTGAACATACAGCAAAATAATAATTTGGGTTTCTAAGAGTTTAACTTTGTGTTTAAGTGGGTGATGCCGTATCCAAGGAGCAGGTTCTCTCTAAGCTCAGATTTCTCATCTATCACTTTGAACAAATCTGAACAAACACTGTGATGACCACAACAGAAGTGATGACCACATCCAGCTGTTACATAATCGCCTGATGAGACTAGGCCGGATAAGGGTGACGCAGTGCATGACTGTGCTGGCGTGCAAACAGCGCAATCACTCTAGATAGCCTGGGGTCACATTTTTGCACTGCAAGATCACAATGTTTTGATGCCATGTTACAGTGACTAGTAATTATTAACAATAATTAGTTATGTAATTATGTTTTAATAGTTTAGGGGAAAACAAAACGTATTAGATATAGATGGTAAAGGGTTAAAATGAGCAGCTGGACGGAGTAATAAATGATAAGAAACATTAGAGTACCCAGGTGAATTGCCGTTTCCACTCAGCCCCAGAGATTCATTCAGTTCAGCAGATGGTCTCCAAATGACACGGGTTCTGGAAATATACAACACACACACACACACACACACACACACACACACGCACACACACACACACTTAGAAGATAAACGCATTAAATTAATCTCAAATCCTGCATCCAGGGCTAAGCCAGAGCTATTCATGCTATTCATCTTGTTCCACAGTTCACCTTGAGAAAAGAAACAACAGGAGCCTTGAGCACAGAGAGAGGAATGAGAAGAGATTAAACTTAGGAGTGAGGTCAATATCCCGGGAGGCAGAGCGGGAAAGTAAATGTGTGATAAGGAGAATGAGGCCTAAGAGGGAAGCTGGCATGGAGGTGGAGAGATTTTACCGTGTCATTCCACTGGCGGGGCAGATCGTCTGGTTCTGGAGGATACGACATCCACGAGGGGCTACGGTAAGAGGATGGTGGCGACAGGACAAAGTAGTCGGAGTAGCCGGGCCGGTTGGCCGATATGGCATAAACGGCTGTCATTGGGTTTCCTGAAGAGAACAAACGAGTAGATGAATCCTTAGAAATTCAAGTATCAAAAAGCATGCTGTCATTTTTATAGATTATTTATTCCTTCTTATTGTATATTCATTATTTCTTCTCACTTTTATTTACTCCATTATCCCGCATTATTGTTATGTATTTGTTGTTGCTATTTTATTACAAATATTTTTTGTATTATATATTAATAACACCATGTAAATAGAATGAAATTCTGAATTATAATGTAACTATGTAATTAATAATGTAATTGTGCAACTACAGATGAGGCTGTTTTTGCAACTACAGACATGTTTAGGTCCCAGCAGAGGATTTCTGGATGTTCCCAGTTTTTGCATGATGCACAAAAAATATGTGTTATATATTCTTGTCAGCTGTAATGAGTTAATATAATTCATAAAGCATATTTTGGGTCTTTCAATTAATGTTTTAATAAATAAAAAACAAAATTGATAGAGATCAATATTACCTGCCTTAGGCCAGTTGCCTTTCCATTCATTTCTGAAATCGAAATTTAACCTCCACCTTTTGCCCATCCATGCAGTTAACACACACACACACACACACACACACACACTAGCAAACACACACACAGTGAAACACTGGTCCTGCATGCCTAGAGAGGTGGGCAGCCTTCACTGTAGTGCCCAGGGTGTCGAGAGGGTTTAGGGCTTTTCTCAAGGGCCGAACAGTGGCACCTTTTTTATGTATATAAATAAATATGTGTGTGTGTGTGTGTGTGTGTGTGTGTGTGCGCTTTTTTCCACCTTTTTCTCCCCATTGGATGGCAATGGCAAATAACCCACCCATTGGTAGCTCCCCTTAGTATTAGCAATGCTCCCGACACTAGGAGGGTACGGACTTATCACATGTCTCCTCTGATACATGCACAGCCAACCACCACCTCTTTTCCAACTGCTGCCAATACAGCATTGCCGGGCAGCCGAAACGCTTGGAGAAGAGCTCAGGGTCCCCAGCTCCACCGCCGCACCGGCTAACATACACCTGTGTACACCGGCTGTGTACACAAGTTAAGGTTTTATTCATTTTATGGTAAAATGGCTATTTTGGACATACAAGGTCTGTCAAAGATGACATAACATGCCATAATATTTGGTATTTTTACAAAAATAGATAAAAAAAATTCAATTTTCACCTTTTTTCTCTGAAATTTGGACAGCTAAAACTGCGTGTAGTTGCACAAACACCCATATATAAGCATCTAATGTAACCTGAATATATAGCAAAATAATAATTTGTGTTTATTAGAGTTCAACTATGTGTTTAAGTGGGTAACTCGTACACTTTTATTGTCACCCTGACAGCAGGTTCTCTCTAAGCTCTACTTTCTCTCTAATATTTCCTAATGCAATCAGTCTCCACAAGATCCAGACATTCTTTCCCAACTCGGACTAAAACACTGAGCTACACCCAGCTTTAACTCCTCACTCAGCACACTCATTCTCCTCTCCCATGCCCACACTGATACCTATATTATATGTAGAGAGTGTGTCATTCACACTCTTTCGCACTGAAGCAGTAGGAGCCTGACCTGAGTAGCTTGACATGGATTGGTCGACAGTCACCGCTGGGAAAGGAGCTCGGTTTATTGGCAGGTAGGGGGTGCCGTTGTGCTGACTCATCTCCGAGGCCTCGGAGACGCGAGGTTTCAGACTCATGTCTGGTGTCGAGCTGCAACGACATAAAAGGGAAATCAAGTGCAGTTGCCATACTCCTGTCTGACCAGCATGGGGCAGGAGAATCACACGCTTGCTGGTTTTCAGAGCCGCAGCGCTGCATAAAAAATACTCAATGCAGTCGACAGCTCCGTCTGCTGTGCAAAAACATTTCTTTACACATGCCAGCCACGGCCATCTCAGGAACAACATGTATGAAAATGCACAGAGAGAAGCGCTAGCGCTGAAACCACCGGCCCAGCAGTGTTTCCACATAGGTGCGAGGAAGCCTTTTAAAGGGTCTGTATGTCGTATTTTTACTGATTTGAATTATTTTGCCCTGCTGTCCATCTCTGTTCAAGATTCTGTGGGTTTATGTATTAAAAACAGCCATAATTTAATTCATATTCACACATTAGCCTACCTCTTTATTTCCATTACTGCACCTTTAAGGCTGATATATGTAAATGAGCTCTGTTCTCATTGGTTATCCTTTATTGTGCCTTATCCAAAAAGATATTCAAGCTCAAACACGCCTTTTAACCTCAGCCAGAACAGGAGGAGCTAATACGTTCCTAGTAGACATAATAGGCTTAATATACCATTATTTGGACAAAAGTATTGGGACACCTGCCCTTTCATTGTTTCTTATAATATCAAAGCTATTAAGAAGACTCTATCCTGCTTTTGTTGGAGTAACTGCCTCTACCGTCCAGGGATAAATGCTTCCTACTAGATTCCGGAGGAGCATTGCTGTGAGGATTTGATTGCATCCAGCGACAGGAATGCACACCTCATCCAGGCATTAGGCAGCACGGTGCCAATAGGTTCATGTTTATCTGCTCCAGAGAGTCCTATTCTATTGGCAGTACTTCTCTACAGGCACTAGACAAGCTGTATGTGTGCCTCTGTACATCTGCGTCAGCACTGGATTCAACTTAAAGTAGCTGAATGCATTCATTAGAGGGGTGTCCACAAACATTTGGACATATAGTGTATATGCAAATGTATACATTCAAAAAGGACTGCTTTTGCACCTTAATTCACATATATGGGCTGTACTACATTAGATACTGAATAATTAGATACTGTATTATATTATTTGTACTATTTAATACAAATAAAGTAATTAATAAATCATATGGGCTCATTAAACCTTAATCTTTATTCCCTGCATTTGTACCAAAATAGACTAATTAGAGAAACCAGTGAGCAGTTGCTTCAGCACAGGTTGAGGAATATGCACGTATGAGTGTGAGTATATATGTATGCACGTGCGTTGTTGTACTCTTACCGCCTTAGCGAGGTTCCAGGGGGCGCTCCAGCTCTGGGGGGTATAAGAGGGGGCGGTGAGCCCAAACCCATATCAGGCAGCTGGGTAAATCTGAAGCCCTGTAAGACACACATAATCACATTAACCCTCTCGTCACTATGAGGACCAATCAACAGCCGCGGTTTCCAGTGCACTACAGAAATTCTGCGTAATCAAATGTTTACATCTCTAAATGGAGTCTGTGCTTCAGGCCTGTTCCCGGGTCAGCAGAACCAGCGCGTGTTTATTTTTAACCTGCTGCTGTAAAGATATAAATATGCCATTAGTGGGTCTCCTGTCTGCTACATTCAAGGAGAATGTCAATCTATATGAGGATCGTAATAAATTCAAGGGAGTGGAGTTAATGGATGCTAAGGATAGCACTGGAAAACCTGAGAAAAATTCCCAATTAACAATAATGTCCATTTAATAAAAATAAATAATATCTGTGTGAGTTGAGCATGGAGGGGACAATGATACATAAACCTACGCACAGTGTATTTGTCTATTAAAAAACATAAAGGATTTTTTTGCCCCACTGGCAGGATAAGATCCCCCTACCTGGGTGGGACGTCCCCCTGGAATTTTATCGTACTATTTATATTAAACCATCGCTTTGTCTTGCAGTCTGTGCATAAAGAAAACTGTTAAATACAACAGTAGAAATATCAAAGCATGTATTTTAAAATGTAATTGAAGCCTCCGTCTATTAATATCTTAATAATTCCACTTTATTATAATGAGCTCAATAAAAAAGACAGTGAAATAGAAATATTGAAAAGGTCAATTATGTCTGATAATGAAATAGCAATGATTATTATATTCATTACATAATGATAATATGTAAATTCATTAAATGCTATGATTAAGTGTTTCCTCTAGGATCTCTTTCAGCAGCTGAATAAACCCCCAGCATAAATGTGGAAAGGTAGTAAAGTTAGGAAATGAAAGAAATACAGTGGAACTAGACTGTAAAACACAGGTTCGAGCTGAAGGGTACGAGCTGTACAGGGCTAGCTAGCTGAGGTAACCTGGCCTTAGCATTTGCTTGTTTACCAAAAGACTGGCTGCTTTTCTCTGTGTAAAATGAAGTCACGTGTGATCTACTGTGGCTTCCTGTGTCTCCATACGGCTTAAATTTAATGAAGTACTGTCAAAATGCTGTGAGGAATTGAGAAGTGTTCAGAGTCATGAAGGGCCTTGATGCGTGCATTGACGCATGGTGCTGACGCCGGTGTGAGGGCCTCCATTATAAACAATGGCTTTATAGTTTTGGGCATGGCGTTGGGCATATATGTAATGGAAACACTGATGAACATAATTAACATTAATAATGAAACACTCTGATACTGCTCAACATTCTCTGCTCTCCATGAAACCCTCTCAGAACTCTCTCTTATTACCTTCTCCGAGCAAATGGCCACCCAGCCCGACCTGCTGGAAGATTGCCCGCTGAGGTCCACTCTTACCTGCGTCAGACCAGCTGCCACCTACCAGTCTGACCATCAGGCCCCCCACCCACCACCACCCATACCAGACCAGCGGCTCACCCTCCTACCACTGCTACCTGTTTAATGACCATGTTCACATCTAAATGGATTCTAATTAACCATCTGCCACTATTAATATCACCACTATTAATTATCATTACTCTGACCATCACTGCCATGACTATGTTTGTTAAGTTATGCAATACTGTGATTATTATATTATGATTATGATCAGAGCAGTTCAACAGTTTAGATGGTTTGGTCATTTTTATCAATAATTGATAAATAGTTCTGATCAGAGGAGGACGGGTCAGGTCCCCCTTGTGAGTCTTGGTTCCTTCCAGGGCTCACTGGGGGCTCACTGGGGGTCTTTGATCCTTCATGTCTTCTTATGTTATTTATATGTGTCTCTGTCTTTTACTAATTACTGATTATGTAAAGCTGCTTTATGACGACAACAGTTGTAAAAAGCTCTACAAATAAATTTGACTTGACTTAATAATACTAATTAATTATTGCAATAACAATAACAATAATAATGATAATAATAATAATAAAAATAATAAGACCAACATTGTATTGGTAAGTGTAAATGATTACTGTACATGAGCAACAGATTAGGAGTTGGTATAACTCATCTGAGCAGCTAAACTCACATTCATGATTCACTGACAAAAATGATGAACTGACCCCACAACGTTTCTGGCAGATTAAATCTCAGAAAATCCATCATCAAGATGAGATTTCAGAATTAGGTAGCCCTAATAAGTCCTTCTTCTGGAGTACCACTGCCCGGCACATTTTAGAGCTCCCGACACTCCTGATGTGATTGCACAACTAGTTCCCAAGCCCTTCCTGAGATGAACTGTGTGTATTAGAGCAGGGAGTGCACTAACATGCAGGGCAGCGGTGCTCCAGGACCAGTCTTAATTACAGCCATTCAGTACATCTGAGATTAGGTTTGGCCAAAGCACCAAGAAAACACTACTCTACGGTTCCCTACCTTTTACTTAACATTTATAAGCCATCTGCTATAAATCTGAAGTAGTTCACCAGTAAACAAAATTGACAAAAGTATTGGGACACCTGCTCATTCACTGATAAAAAAAAAGACAAAGAAAACTTTCTGTTGGAGTAACTGGTTCTACTATCCAAGGAAGAAGGTTTACTAATAGATTTGGACGACTATTGCTGTGAGGATTTGATTGATCGTTGGTGAAGTCAGGATGTTGGATGAGAACCACTCGACCTCACCCCTAACTCCCTAACTCCTCCCAAAAGTATTAGATGGAGTACCATCCATCATTCCAGAGAATTCTATTGGCAATGGGTGCAAACTACAGTAGCGGATTGCATTCATTAGAAAGGGTGTTCACAAATATTTGGACAAATGTGGGACTCACGGGTTTGGGGAGGCTACACTGGTGCATGTCCGGCTCAAAGGAGGAGCCACGCTGCAGAGCTCCAGCAGGGTGGTCCATGGTGCCTGGGGCGCTGGTCACTCCATCCGAGTAGGGGCTACTCTGGCTGTGGTTGTAAGGGTTGTGGGAGTGGGGGTGATGGTGGTGGTGGCGGCCGCCCGTGGACGGCTCGGCTGAGGCCAGGCCGAAGGCGTTGTCCAGCAGGAGGTGCATCTGCTGCCGCACCTCGTCGATGGAGGGCTGGGAGCTCAGGGTGGACGAGTCTGAGTGACCCTTGACCTGATGGCTGCCACCGAAACCCAGGGAGCTCATGAGGCGGTCCACATCAGTTTCTTCAAAAGGTTCTGGTTCGGCCTGGTGAAGACACACGCGCGCACACACACATACGTATAGATACACACACGTCACAAAAGCACGCACATGCAGAGCGTACGATCAGCTGAAACTGGACTGGAATTACAAAAACGTACACACACACACACAAGATGCCCCTGCAGCACATAATTAAACTCACATACGCACAAATTGACACGTGATCATAAATTAAAGACGCTGATTTGCATACATGCCTCAGCTAACACATTTAAAGCTGCAAGCTGGCAACACACAGGCACACACACACACACACAGGGAAGATTACTGAGAGGCACAAACACACTTTCAGGTCTCACACACAGATTTACTCTCCTACACCAAGTACTACCACACACACATACACACTTGAACTACCCAATTTGCAAGTTAACAGCTCAGCACATTTATGGCTATGAACTGCTATCGAATTCCGCATCGCAGTCGCCGAATGGACTGTAATCGTATTCACGCTGGCCGCCACTGAGGCGGGCGCGGCGGTGGGGCGGCCCCGGTGGTGGGTCTACAGGCTGCGTTTGCTCTGAATATGCTCTGAGCTCGGCTCTCCGCCGGTGCGGGTTTAAATGGGCTGAAAGGTAATCGCCTTTGCTTCAGCCTCCACGCAGACGCCAGAGATTACGGAGGGCAGGGAATGAAAGGGCCGTATCTTCCCCAAGCAGACCCCTGCATTCAGAGCCACGTGGACCGCACACACCAAACCCACTGCAGCACAGCTAGAGATGGAGCTCTTCACACAGTCTGACCGGCCACCATGAAAGACCACCACTATTACCAAAGAAAGGGGCTCATGCTGTATCTCTGTAGTACAGAACTTCAGGTTTACTGTGTTTCGTGGAGCCGCAGAGCCTGTAGAACAACCTTATTTCAACTGCGAAACAAAGAGGCCTTGATTGCTGGCCATGGAAAGCATGCAGAAACTTCACAAGCTTCACCACCATTCATTTATCTGAGCGCTGCAGTGCCTACTGTCTTCTACATATAGTCACAGGTCAAAACAGGATTAGGGCTGCAAAATATGGAAAGAATACTACCACTACAACAATGGTAACTGATCAGCCAACGTACATTTGTCCCACGCTCACTGTCCAGCAGTGTGTACGTCTATAATTCCAGACTGTAGCCTCCATTCACCCTGTATGTTCTTCAATGCTCAGGACCCCATTGGACTGACCACCACAGCGCAGACTGTAGTATTATATGGGTGATGGGTCATTCTCAGCACTGCCCTGACACTGACTGACATGGTGACCTAACCTTTCTGTTGTGTCTGCTCTATCATGCCTGGTTCGTTCCATCTGGTGAATACTGAGCCAATCAGGTGATTATATGGGTGGAGGATAAATATGGGTGTGGTCTAATTTAACACTTGCTCACATGAAGCTCTGGTTCAGCAAGCTCCCACTATGCTGACACATTGGGATGTAGTATTTATGTGATGTTTGTGTAGTTGGTTTAGTGAGTTATCAGTGTGTTATGAACACCTTCACAGCTCATGGTAAAGGTCTCAGTGCTGTCCTTTCATACTCAGCGTGATATCTAGCACACCCAAGGGTTTTGTTACCCAGCCTGAAATAAAAATCTGGATGAAACCCAAGAGGCCAAGAAATCTGTATGATGTATGTCCATGTATTATACTGTATATCATCACTGTTACGCAAAGACCATCTCAACCTTTTTCACAATCTCTCACTTTTTGACATAATATGAATCTGGTATTTGTCCTTTACATTGTCTCAAAATGTTGAACCGACCAATAGAAACGCTCCAAAATGACTCTGAATAAAATATATTTACATTGACTTTCATTGAAAGTTAAGAAGGCGTTTTCCTTCTCTTGTAAAGTAGCCGTTTTGGAGATACAAGGTTTTTGCGTGATAGAAAATCTATGTAGTGTTTTTGAAACCAGCACAACATCCTGATAGTATCATGTGCTGTAAAAAGTTGCAGAGACTTACATCGTAGCCACTGTTGCGGATGCCCCTCCTGGAACGCTCCCTCATGACCAGCAGGTCCAGCTCGGTCTCCACAGGACTTGGGGTATTCAGAGACTGCCTGCTCCAGTATGCTGGTTCCCTTTGGCTTTCACTGGACACACAACATTGCACAGTCCTCATCCTTCACACCCAAACAAAAGTAGAAATCAGAACCACCTTAGCAGTACACCACACACTACACAGTCATTACAGTCATAACATTATGACCACCTACCTAAAAGTGGGAATAACCACCCTTGGCTTTATACCCCCCATAGTCCATGCTTTAGGCATGGTGTCAGTGGGCTGATGTTTATCTTGCTATCCAGCAAGTCCTATTCTATTGGCAGTACTTCTCTACAGGGATTGGATGAGCTGGGTGTGAGTGTGTGTGCATTTGCTCATCTGCGTCAGCAATGGGTGTGACTTAAGGTAGCTAAATGCATTAATTAGAGGGAAGGTCCATAAACATTTGGACATATACTTAAGCTGATTTGACGGAAGCCACAGTAGATCACACGTGACTTCATTTTACACAGAGAAAAGCAGCCAGTCTTCTGGTAAACAAGCAAATGCTAAGGCCAGGTTACCTCAGCTAGCTAGCCCTGTACAGCTCGTACCCTTCAGCTCGAACCTGTGTTTTACAGTCTAGTTCCACTGTATTTCTTTCATTTCCTAACTTTACTACCTTTCCACATTTATGCTGGGGGTCTATTCAGCTGCTGAAAGAGATCCTAGAGGAAACACTTAGCATTTAATGAATTTACGTATTATCATTATGTAATGAATATAATAATCATAGCTATTTCATTATTTGATTTAATTGACCCTTTAAATAAATTTTATTATAATAAAGTGGAATTATTAAGATATTAATAATTAATATTAATAGACGGAGACTTCAATTACATTTTAAAATACATGCTTTGATATTTCTACTGTTGTATTTAACAGTTTTCTTTATGCACAGACTGCAAGACAAAGCGATGGTTTAATATAAATAGTACACTAATATTCCCTGGGGGACGTCCCACCCAGGTAGGGGGATCTTATCCTGCCAGTGGGGCAAAAAAATCCTCTTTTATGTTTTTTAATAGACAAATACACTGTGTGTAGGTTTATGTATCATTGTCCCCTCCATGCTCAACTCACACAGATATGATTTATTTTTATTAAATGGACATTATTGTTAATTGACACATTTTCCCAGGTTTTCCAGTGCTATCCTTAGCATCCATTAACTCCACTCCCTAAAATGTATTACGATCCTCATATAGATTGACATTCTCCTTGAATGTAGCAGACAGGAGACCCACTAATGGCTTATTTATATCTTTACAGCAGCAGTTTATTATTAAAAATAAACACGCGCTGGTTCTGCTGACCCGGGAACAGGCCTGAAGCACAGACTCCATTTAGAGATGTAAACATTTGATTACGCAGAATTTCTGTAGTGCACTGGAGACCGCGGCTGTTGATTGGTCCTCGTAGTGACGAGAGGGTGATTATGTGTGTCTTACAGGGCTTCAGATTTACCCAGCTGCATGATATGGGTTTGGGCTCAAACAGCTGGTTCACAGTGGGATCTGAATAAATAGTTTATAAAGTGTGTTTTGCAGTCTAGTCTCGCTGAATTTCAACTCTTCTGAGATATTTCCTAATTTTAGTGCCCTTACACCCCCCCCTGCTGAAAAATGTCCTAGAGGAAACACTGCACACATATATTCTACAGCAGTTCGGTGTCACTCATTCATACTAAAGTTCGAAAGAGAGGTTTAGCCCATACTGCTTTTCTAACGAGGCACAATACAGGGCAGCCAATTAAAATATATATCCCTTATATATATATATATACTTATATAAGTATTTTCTTTCTGAGCTAATTTGCTTTTTTTTTTTTTACTGTACTCCTGTGCATACCCATTATCGTGGGATAGACATGGGATTTAAGCAGGAAATGTTAGATTTAAGTCTAATATATTGACTATTTTATTATTAATACAATAAATATGAAGGCCCTATGAATGGTTATGGTGAGGGACTATTCCATGGCAGTTCCATAAAAGAGAGCAACGCTCATAATTAAATAAAGCCAAGGCACAAAGAGGGAAGATGGTGACTTTGAAAATTTCAATACATTTGCATGTTCTTCAGCCACTACTTTTCATCTAATGTCCTTGCTGTCTCTAGGTCATCTCTTTTTCTCCCTCTCTCTCTCTTTGACTATTCTGAAGCAGGATGACTAATAACTCATCCCTCTGGCGCCGGATCGTCCTCCTACCTCCTCCTGTATTTGACGTAAGTGGACGGGTTCCTGTCCTCCACAGGCCCCAGAGCATCCTCCAGGTCCAAAGAGGCGTTCTCTCTCCTCAGCCGTTCCCGGTGGCTGTGCCTGTGGCCTCCGGCGCTGCTGCTGCTTCCGCCGAGCGGCCCGTCGCTGTAGCCCTTCCTCTTGGCCTTCAGACGCAGCTTGTTCCGGTAGTGCTCAATGTCCGACTTCTGCTTCAGCCCCATGTTCACCTGAAAATCATGCAGAGGCAGCGTTAGTGGAGAGCTCGGCCCAGAATGCTAACACGGCCAGAAGTGACAGAAGCCACATAAGCATTTTGAGGCCAATCTATCCATTTAAGGTCGCTTGTAGCTGGAAAGCAGCTCTATGGTTTCGGTGCCAGCCTCGCTGAAGCAGCCGTCCATGAGACAGGATTGGGCTCGTGTAAACGGATTTCGTTGCCAATGACAAGCAGCCGATGCAGGTATAAATGAATCAACCTTTAAAATCCTATCCCCCCCAGGTCATGAAGGCCGGTTACCATGGCGACAGTAGGCTGGTGCTTTAATCGGGTCTGGAATTTTGAACCGAACCTAAAGACAGCCTGGGAACATCCTGCCCTGGTCTGAACCCTAACACAGCAGCAAGCTTCAACCTGAACAAGAATACACCATCTTCTGTCCAAACCCTAAACGCTTAAGAAAGAATTCTTCAAGGGTTCTTTAGTCAAACAGTAGTGCTTTATAGGACCATGACAACTCAAGGAGCCATCTGGATGTTGCATGCTGGATGTTTAATATGACACACTACAATTGTACTCTTACACATCAACACATGTATCCCATTCAGCGCCACAATGGTGGAACGGCCTGATAAAATTGCTTAAGAGTTCGGAATGGTATAATCAGTTCTAACCAATTACAAGAGAGATGTACTGAGTCGAATCTCTAATTGACTTAAGTGACTAAAATAGCAACTAATTTAATAGTCAATTAGTTCTGTAGTTATCTCTAGTTATCTAGTATTCTGGACGCACGATGAACCATGAACCATAACAGTGTGGAATACAGTTTTACTGCTGCTATGTCTTACAGTAATACTTCCCCCAGCCTGGACGCAGAGCTGCAGTGGAAACACTGCTAGTGTGAGGAGTGGGAGTCTCATTTGGACAATGTCCAATTGTAAAACTGAGAACTCGACCCAGAGACGTTATAAAGGAGGAGACTCCTACTCCTCAAACTAGTAGAACTCCGCTCTCAACTCACTCTCTGAAGTAATGGAGCTGCATAGTTCTACTAGTGTGAGGAGTGGAGAGCGGAGTTCTACTAGTCTCTGGGTTGAGTCCTCAATTTTACAGTTCTCCTACTACAGTAGAGTGAGGAGTGGGAGTCTCATGTGGACAAGGTCTGAGTGTAAAACTGAGAACTCAACCCAGAGACGTTATAGAAGAGGAGACCGGCCACTGGTTGATGAAATATGAATATACCCAGTATTTTGATGCACTCCAACAGCTGAAATCTGTTGATGCTGATACATGAACATTTATTAATCCCTTATAGAGCTGGGACTTAATCCACCTGGATCAGCATTACTAAAAAGTATAACATGTGTTAGGGTTATCCACGATTAGCCATAACATTAACACCAGGTAAATGGAAAAGCATTGATTATCGCCGTCTACAGTGGTATCTGTCAAGGGGTTGATATATTAGGCATGGAGGGCAGGTTCTGATGGAGCACCATAGCCGTCGGCCCAGGGCAGCCACTCCTCCAGTCATGGCTCTGGCTTGATCCATATATATATATATATATATATATATATATGGATCAAGCCCGAGCCACGACTGGAGGAGTATATATATATATATATATATATATATATATATATATATATATATATATATATATAGGCTGATAACAGTTACAGATACCAGAACCTCAGTAAACCCTAAAGATCTGTGAAATCAAAACTTCTCTATATGAAGGTTGTGTGCATTGCCATGGAGACACAAACAAATTAGCGTGATAGGGGGCTGTCAGTCACGCATGTTCATTAGAATATTAAGACCACGCCCAAACCATTATTTTAAGTATATGTTCCCAGGGGCTTTAATGGCTCTTGAGTGGCACAGCCATGTAAGCTTTGGTGCAGTCATTGGGAGGTTGCATGCTATATGTGATGCCACAGCCAGGAGTCCCAGAGAGCACAAATGACCTCGTTCTCTCTGGGTGGGTCAGCTGGACATGGACAGCTGCAGTCTGATTTGAGCTGGATCATTAGTTCACACTCTACATCAGGCCTACCTCTCCATTGAGGATGACAGAGTCTTGGCTGTGGCTGGACGAGTCTGGATAAGAGTAGTTGAGGGGTGCAGCCATGGGTTTGATGGTGATGAGCCTCAGGGAGCCGGTCAGAGAGTCGTAATGCTCTGCGGAGACAAAAACGGTGACTCTTTACTCACAGCTGGAACCAAGCTGACCAAAGCATGAACACCGAAGAACGCAGACGGTAAAAGGTCAGCAGCGCAGATCATCAGACACTGGCCAAAACCTATTAGCTCCTGACAGAGTGGAGAGTAAAACACAGCGGGCAGTAATACATCCCCACGTACATTTCCCCCCTTATCTTCTCAATAGTACAACATGTGAGGTCCACCAGCTCCCTGTGGGAGCTTCTCTTGGCAGCGTTGGCTGGAACACATCCAGCTGCTGCTATGACAGTAATATTGTGTATGGCACAGTTTACTCTGATATATTTCCTAAGTGGTTCAGATAAAGAACGACAGAGTGACAATGCCTCTAATAAAGCTTTTTATACGAAGTGAACGTCTATAAAACCTTACATAAACAAGTGACAAAGACGATCCGTTCCTTAGTACAGTGAGACATGCATTGCTTTGGCTTTGCTCCACGGGCCCCTGGTCTTTATAATCGTCGCCAGCAGCATTTTTAAAGGGATAGTTCAGTGAAAAATCTAAAATCTCCCCTACTATGCAGTTGTTTGCACAAAATTCAATATATGGACAAAAGTATTTGGAAACACCTCTTAATCATTGAATTCAGGTGTTCATTCAGTCACAGGTGCATAAAATCTAGCCCTTAGTCATGCATCATCTGCCTTTCCACACATTAGTGATAGAATGGGTGGTACAAAAGAGCTCACAACTTAGCCACCAATCCACGTAACCAACTCCATATAAACACTCCTGCAGTAGGTGTCCCAATACTTTTGTCCACAGAGTTTAAAAGCTTCTTTGGTGTTGCTCTGGAGCTATGAGGCTAACAAGCCCTGAACTCTTATGGCCAGTCCAAAGTGCTGAAGTGTCGTGCAACTCTGGGTGTTGGATGAGAGACTAAGAAGGCATCCTCAGTTTTGATTGGTCATTAGCTTGCTTTGAGCTTGAAAATGCCCCCTCAGGCCCCCTCAGGCAAGAAGCTGATGCTCACTCACTGACAAGGGTACTTGGTAGCTGTATAAGCCTCATATCTTTGAACACACTTTGGCTGATTTTCTTTTTGGACACCCCATGAAAACCTTTGTCTTGAGCATATTTAACATCTGGAGATTTGCACTGCTCACCACTCGCCTCCACCATGTCAGTCAGTGTCACTGCAGCGCTGAGAATGACCCCCCACCCACCCAAATAATAGCTACCTGCTCCGTGGTGGTCAGTCCTGTAGGGTCCTGAGCATTGAAGAACAGGGTGAGAGGAGACTAACAGAGTATGTAGAGAAACATCTGGATGTGTAGAAGTACACAGTGCTCCTATATAGAGCTGCTATAATGGACAATGATCGTGGTGGTATTAATGAAGTGGCTAGTTGGTGTGTGGTTTAAATATATTTGAGTATATATATTTCATGCCATCCATCCATCTCACCGTTCCTCGTGTGTGTCTCCTCCTTGTTGCTCTTCTGGCCTGTAGTCCTGTGCGCCGTGGAGCTCCTGCCCGTGTTCAGCTTCCCGGAGCCGTTGCTCGAAACCGAGCCGTCCTCGCTTGGCAACTTGCTGCAGGTAACCATAGAAACAGAGGCGCTGGTTAGCGGGCAGTGTGCTTGGGTGGAGGGGGAGAGGGAGGGGAAGGGGTTATGCAGGGTGAGCGACTGGCTGGCACAGCCCTCCGGCCCTGCTGTTAACCTGGGCTAATCCGCCCCATATCTCAAAACACCGAGCGCACACCTGTCACTGTTTCCTGTCTGGGCGTATCTAGAGCGTCCGGAGCAGGCCGTGATTTGACCTCGGATAGAAAAACACACCGCAGATCAAATCAGCGCTAGAAAACAACACACTAATGATGTCTGCAATCCAAATGGCCCCGATCCACACAGAAATGATGAAGCTGGGTCGGCCACGGGGCTGTGAATCAGAAGAAGCGGCCTGTAATTGGCGGCAGGGTGAGCTGGGTTCATCTGAACGGAACAGGGAAGCTGAAGAGCTCAGGGGAATCAAACAGAAGCAGATAGCATGATCTGCACATTACGGTAAATCTGCTAATCTCTCAGGCGTGCGCTCCAGCAATCTGCCAGCCACGGTTACACTCATCCTGCCGGACATCATGCATCCATATACACACACACACACAGACACACAGATAGACAGACAGACAGACAGACGCACCCATACTCACACACTCAGAATACAAACACTCGCACATGCACATTTGCAACACACACACACACACGCACGCACGCTGCATAACACAGGCAGACAGGCGGTGGGAGTGAACACACACTCTCACATCTCTCCAGGAGCCCTCAGGCACACTGAATCATATATGACTCTGAAGCCGGGAGCAGCTCGCTGTCTCTCTCTCTCTCTCTCGCACGCTCTCTCACACTCTTTCTATATATGTCTCTCTCTTACTTTCACTCTCTCTCTCTCTCTCTCTGTTGCACAATCCCCCCTCTCTCTCTTTTTTTCTCCCTGCCTTTCTCTTTCTCTCTCTCTCTCTCTCTCTCTCTCTCTCTCTTTCTCTCTACCCAACCATCTATCCCTCTTCTCCCCTACTCTCTCTCTCTCTTTCTGTCTATCTCTCTCGCTCTTTTTTCAGCTTCTATCGTCATCTCTCTCCCCTCTCTCTCTCTTCATAATTATAATTATCTCCTTCTCTACCCCTTTCCTACTTTCTCTACTCTCTCTCTCTCTCTCTCATGCCTCTCCTTGTTCCTCTTTTTCCTCTTTTCCGTTCTCCTTCTCTCTCACACATCCCTCCTTCTTTCTCTCTTTTTAATTATCTTCTTCTCTATCCCTTTCTTACTGTCTCTACTCTCTCTCTCTCTCCACACAACCATCTATCCCTCTTCTTCCCTTTCTCTCTCTCCCTATCGCACCCTTCTCTCTCTCTGTCTCCTTGTTTCTCTTTTTCTTCTTTTCCATTGTCCTTCTCTCCCACTCATCCCTCTTTTTCTCTTTCTGTCTGTCTCTCCCCCCTCTCTTACTTTATGATTATCTCCTTCTCTACCCATTTCTTACTTCCTCTACTCTCTCTTTCTCCACACAACCATCTTCTCTCTCTCTGTCTCCTTGTTCCTCCTTGTTCTGCTTTTCCATCCCCCCCCCTCTCTCTCTCTCTCTCAGTTGTTCTCCCTTGTTTAACACTCAGACCCTGCTCTTATGTTCATTCTGCTTCGTCTTTTCCAAGTAATTGTCTTTGCCAAGCCGTTCTCTTTTCCCCCGGCTCCTTCCCCTTTAATCGATTCACTCGGGAGGGATACAACAAAGGACAGCGCACGCTCCGACTGCTCCGACTGGTCAGAAACACAAAGCATTCGCACAAAGAGAGAGAAAGAAAGCAAGAGAGAGAGACACAACTAGGGTTGCCACCTTTCAGAAATAATATATATATATATATATATATATATACAAAAATTGTTCAATACTGGACACAGTATTTTAGTGCCAAATAAAGGACGATTCTGTATTTTACGTGACGAGTGGCAACCCTAGACACAGCGGCAGAATGTAAGAGATAGACTATAAAAAATAAAGAGAGCTGGAGGTGAAAGAGGTGCAGGAACAGAAAGAGCAAGAGAGAGAGAGAGAGAGAGAGAGAGATAAAGGCAGAAGCAGCGGGCACACAGTGCTGTCTTGAATGCCAGTGCTCACGGCTAGCGCCCCCTGGCACTGCCAGTACAGGTGGTCTCCGCAGGCGCCAGTCATTCCACAGGTATTAAAGCTACAAGTAATTAAGAATGAAATAGTAGGGGAATACATCATGCAGCAGCTGCTGCTTCCTAAACAGCACCAACACTATGAAGAATTTTTACCTTAAAACAACGTCTCTACCATTGCTACTCCAGGCTCATAGCGGAGTACTGCCAATAGAATAGGACTCTCTAGCAGATCAACAGGAACCTATTGGCACCATGCTGCCTAATGCCAGGCGTGGGCTTTAGAGGGGGTATAAAGGTGCACGTATAAAGACAAATACGTGCACCTTTATAAAGCCCCCCCCCCCCTTGCATTGAGCTGTGGAGCAGTGGAAGAACTGAATGAAGGTTGTTGCTCCATCCAATAGTTTTGGGATGAGTTGGAGTGGTGATCCAACATCCATCATCCTGACCTCACTGAATGCAATCAAATCAATCAGCAATGCTCCTCCAAAATCTAGTAGAGAGCCTTCCTCCCTGGACAGTAGAGACAGTTACTCCAACAAAAGCAGGATCTAATAATAAATCAGCAGTGTCCCAATACTTTTGTCCATATTGTGTATGTTGCAAAACAAAAGAACATGGATTCTTGTCTGACTGTTGGCTGGAAAAGCAACAGAAAAACACAATAAAAAGTGCATATTGCATAATCCCAGCTGCTGTGAGGTGAAGGACAATTACAGTGGCTTGCTGGGGCTTTATTAGATAAGCAGAAAGCAGCGGCGGCGGCAGCAGCAGCAGCAGTGAGTGCAGTGAGGGATAAATCCAGACACAGGCACTGCAGTGAGGGAGAGCCAGTGTGGAAAAATAGCCTGTCTTACACAGCACAGGCTGTACAGCAGGGGAGAAGGTGAAGAAGGAGCAGGAGCATGGCAAGACTCTGGGAAGTTCATTGAAAGTACAGTCACTGAGTTACTCAATACAAAATACAAGAGGTTTCAACAGATTAACGGTTCCTTATTAGCTGGGTATTTTACTGCAGCTGACCCAGCCAGTGTACACAGCATCAGTAAACTGAACCCCCCTCTGAACACAATCAATAACGCCTCAATAGTTATGGAAGCTATTTGTGGAGTGAGAGGAATGCTTAATCAGTAGACGTCTAGTGTTATCACTGTCACTCTGCAATACACTCCATTTACATTTACGCCATTTATACTACATATGCTGTGTATACTACTGTTCTCTGTGTAGTGTCTATTGTCTGTAAATTATATGTAGAGTAGCTGTATATTGTTTATACTAGAGAGACACTAACAGCCGGACACAAGATTCTGTACTTGGCTAATTGATTCTGGTTCTGGTCCTGATTATAATTTAGCAGACGCTCGTATCCAGAGCAACTTACAGAAGTGCTTCGCTGTTTACTCAGGAATAACCTCAGCTAGTTTGAATAGACTAAAGGGTGCATGTATTTGTACTATGTACAGTGAAATATACACAGACACACACACTAGTGAACTAGGGGCAGTGAGCACACACACACACCCAGAGTGGTGGGGCAGCCAACTCCAGTGCCCAGGGGACAGAGAGGGTGAAGGGCCTTGCTCAAGGGCCCAACAGTGGCAACCACCACTGCTTAACCACTGGGTGGTTAATAACATTGCACAAGAGTATCCAGTCACTCCTGGGATTTGAACGTATAGCCTTGTGCTTGTTGATTCTCACTGTAAACTGGCCAGTTAGAATCACAAAGGTCTTTTTTCTTTTTTCTATTATTCTTGGGCGAGAGAGGTTGGATTAAGAACTTGGCCCATGGGTGCAACCTAGAGAATCCAGTCAGTTGTTGGATTTGAACCCATGACCTTGTGTTTGTTGACTACCCTTTGGGGTGGTCAGTATGAATCCCAAAAGCCTTACTTTCTTTTTTAAATTGGTGGGGGAGGGTGGTTAGAAACCTTGCTCAATGGTACAAACGGGAGTACCTAGTCAGTCCTGGGATGTGAACCAATAACCTTTTTTTTATTGTTAACCAACCTCTGCGATGACCAGTATGAATCCTGAAAGGCTTTTTTCTTTTTTCTTTTGTTTGTTGAATTGTTTGAAGGGGGGGGGGGGTGCTTAAGAACATAGCCCAAGGGTGCCACCTGGTGTATTGAGATGTATACATGGGATTTGAACCCATGACCTTGTTGCTGTTGACTACCCATTGGGGTGGCCAGTATGATTCTCTCAATCCTTTTGTTTAAAGTGGGGGTAAAGAACTTGGCCCAAGGGTGCAACAACATTGTGGTTGCTAATTTACCTTTGGGCCAGAGAGTGGCTAGTATGAATCTCAAAACCATTTTTCTTTTTTAAAGTCTAGTAAATACCCTAATATATAAATACCCAAACACATTCATGCAGAAGCATCTGCCAGCTTCCCAGCTTCCTGCATGCCAGGAGAAGAATCCTTTAGGGTGCAAATACTTGTGTAAGGGTCTAGGCAGACCTGAGTGTAGGCTCTAAAGCCCCCTCAAGTCCAGAGACCTGAAAATACAGCTCACTCTCACATTTACTGCCCACGTGACACCAGAACATAAATATGACATCATGGCCCGGTGAGTAGAGCTTAAGTAAGAGATGTGGCCTGGTGCATTTTATGACTCTGACAGCCTTCTGGGTTTTTGCAGCAGGCACAGCACGGCACATCACACATACACACACACACACACACACACACACACACACATACACACACAGTATTTAGTGGCTGATAAATTTCCCCCCAGCTTCTTTCATTTGCATTTCTATGCAGGGGGGGGCTGCTGAGATTTTTTGTGACGCTCAATACAAACCAAAGCAAATCTCTTCCAGGATCCCAGAAGGAGGAAGCGCAATAGTCTATGATGTATTAGGGGGGAAATTATCGCTGGAGAAATAAATGGTTCACACTATCCGCTGACGTCCTTAAACGCCTGTGATTCCTGTGCACCAAAGCTGTTTTTGAACCGGGATCTAAATATACAGCCAGACGGCAATTACTTTGTTCTGGAGCCCATGGCAGTGGAGCTCTTTGTTCGCTGCTTCCCTTTCCCTGAGCGTCGTTTTTCACCCAGTTCCCTGCTGTGCTGCATCATGACTAAGAGGTCAAACCTGAGCGATAAACGATACTCAAATACAGCAAGGTGGGACAGAGGTTCTAGATTCTTGATCCACTGTAAATGGCACTGACCTGCGATGCATCTCCGTGGTGGACTGTGGTCTTTTGGAGGCGGTGCCGTCCTGCAGCACGCCCTTGTCCTGCGTGAGAGGGGCGTCCCGTACCGGTAGAGACAGGACCAGGGTCTCCTTAGTGACGGCGAGAGCTTCCTCACCTTGCTGACCCATGTGCTGCTTAGCGTAGTCAAACCCCTGCACTGGCTGGAGGACAGCAGAGCAGAGGAGAGGACAAAAAGAGTAGAACGAAGAGGAAATGAAAAGAGAAGATATGAGAAGAGGACAGAGAAGAGAAGATATGAGAAAAGAGGAGACAATAACAGATGAGACAAGAAGAGATAAGAAAAGGGGAGAAGAGATGCAAAGAGAGATTAAGAGAAGATATGAGACGTTACAAGATGGGGACAGACAAGAAAAGAATAGATGAGAAGAGAGAAGAAGAGAAGAGAGAAGAAGAGAATAAAGAAAGAGAGGAGAGATGAGAGAGGAGAAGCAAAGAGAAGGAGAGAAGAGGAGAGAAGATGAAAGAGGAGAGATGGAGAGAAAGGGAGAGATGGAGTGAAGAGGAGAGAGAAGAGGAGAGATGGAGAGAAGATGAGAGATGGAGAGAAGAGGAGAGGAGAGATAGAGAGAAGAGGAGAGGAGAGATGGAGAGAAGAGAGATGGAGAGATATGGAGAGATGGAGAGAAGAGGAGAGATGGAGAGAAGAGAGATGGAGATATGGAGAGAAGAGGAGAGAGGAGATATGGAGAGAAGAGGAGAGAGGAGAGAAGGAGAGATGGAGAGAAAAGAGGAGAGAGGAGAGAACAGAGATGGAAAGAAGAGAAGAGAGATGGAGAGATGGAGAGAAAAGAGGAGAGAGGAGAGAAGGACAGAAGAAAAGAGGAGAGAATAAGAGAAGGACAGAAGAAAAGAGGAGAGAATAAGAGAGATGGAGAGAAGAAAGGGGGAGAGATGGACAGAAGAGGAGCGAGGAGAGAGGAGAGAGATAGAGAGGAGAGGAGAGAGATAGACAGAAGAGGAGAGACGGAGAGAAGATGAGAGAAGAGAGATGGAGAGATGGAGAGAGAAGAGAAGAGAAGAGGAGAGATGGAGAGAAGAGGAGAGATGGAGAGAGAAGAGAAGAGAAGAGGAGAGATGGAGAGAAGAGGAGAGATGGAGAGAGAAGAGAAGAGAAGAGGAGAGATGGAGAGAAGAGGAGAGGAGACGTGGAGAGAAGAAAAGAAAATAAAGGCAAAGAGAAGGAGAGAGAGAGAGAGAGAGAAAGAGAGAATCCGGGTTATGTAAGGTTTTGAGGGGGATATAATAAGCACCTTTGGAGAGTTGGCATTTCGTTTCAATCAGCGACGGTCTGTTGGCCACTGTGATTTATTAATGCACTCCGACTGCTCTCAGTCTCACTGTATTTCACACAGCCCATATATGACACACCGCCTTGCCATGAGATATTTAATGCAGAAAAGCTAAGAAAGCTCGCAGAACCTCTCCCTTATGATGAATTATGGATCGCTCTCCGGCCGAGAGAACATGCGGATATCAGATCCCCTCTCTGGTTTTTAAGGAGATGCACATTTATGCTATATGGCGCCACTCTGAGGAAGCAAACAGGGAAAATATAAACAGTCAAGAGTGTTTAATAATTCAGCACTTTTTCACTTTGCTGCTCATGCTGCTGTCACGCGCATCTTACAGAGGAATCAATCCACTCCTACCTTTCCTACACCTCTATGCTGCGGGGAGACGGGTCTAAATTTAGATAGGGTCGAGCTAATCTACAGAGACAGCTTTCTCCATTAAGGAACACCAGCGCTGGGATTTGTGTTAGACACTGACCTTGGGCTGCACATGTTCTCTGCCTTTCTAATGTAATTCGCATGTACTGAGTACAACTCTAATTCACTTGGGGGGCATCTATTCACTGGAATTTCATTAGAGGAACCTGGCCTTTCCATTTCCACCTACAAGGAAAGTGTGTAGCCGTCCATGAACCCCTTTAATCGCATTTATAGCATTTATATACACACTATATGGCCAAAAGTTTGTGGACACCCTTTCTAATAAATGCATTCAGCGACTTTAAGTTGCATCCTTTGCTGACACAGATGTGCAAACACACACACACACACACACAGCTTGTCTAGTCAATGTAGAGAAGCACTGGCAATAAAATAGGACTTTCTGGAGCAGGTAAATAAACATTAACCTACTGGCACCATGCTGCCCAAAGCCAGGCGTGGGCTAGAGGAGTACAAAGCCCCCCATCATTGAGCTGTGGAGCAGTGGAAGAACTGTGCTGTGGTGCTCCATCCTATACTTTTTTGGGTGGGGTTCCATCAAACCCTCCCAGCAATGCTCCTCCAAAATCTAGTAGAAAGCCTTCTTCCCTGGGCAGTCGAGACAGTTGCTTTTAGAAGAAACAATGAATGAGTAGGCGTCCCAATACTTTTGTCCATATAGTGTATGACAGCATGATACTTATACTATATACTAGTATATACTATATACTTATATACAATATGACAATGGGATCTTCCCTGACATCTTTGGGATGGGGTAGAACAGGAGGAGATTTGCAGTATGCTGAGAAATCCATGCCATAAAGATCCGAGGCTGTTTCGAGAGCAAAACGAGGCCCTACCCCCCAATATGAGTATAGCAATGCTAACAGATTGCTTGGTGAGTGTATATATACATAGTAGCACACATATGCATATTCATACATTTCGGTAATCATGATACTCCAAAGTCTAATCCACTGCACATGCGCTCCGTTCCACAAACAGGCCAAGGAAACATGGACTGCACAAACATATTGGCAGGTAGACGGCAGAAAGCACACATGCAGACAGACATGCAATTGATCCGTAGCTTCGGGCTGCCACGCTCTGAAAGAAGCATTCATCTCCTGCAGTCGACTGCTGTCACCCACACCGCCTTCTTCCGTCTCGCTGTGCTGTCCTGGTTTCAGCTCAATGGCTCTTTTATACAACACGTCCACACATTTCCTCTAATGCTGCCGTGTTTGCAGAGGCGGCTCTGTGGAGAAACTGGAGCACTTTTCTAACGGCAGATCTGCAAAAAAAAAAAAACGGGTTCCTGAAAGCGAACCTTAATAAGATTGAGCGCTCAGGGTTCTCCTGATTGGAAAAGCAGACGGAGAGGGCGCAAGATCAAAGCCGGAGTCGATTAGCATAATTACTATGAATTGTGCATTTTATCAGCTGCCATTCCAAACCAATGTAGTTACCTCACAGCTAATATCTGTTCAGCACTTCTCGCTGCTGTCTCCACAAAGCCTGCAGTGCAAAGAGGAGAAGAAGAGCAGAGGAATGTCTGCTGTTTCGGTACAGTAGTAAATGTCATGGAAAACAGCTATAACATTAACACCACTGACAGGTGAAGTGAAAAACATTGATTCCATTATATATTAGGCAGCAAGTGAACGGTCAGTTCTTGAAAGTGATGACTGTGATGTTCTAAATGACTGGTGGGTCAGAACATCTCCAAGACATCAGGCAGTTCGTTTTGTGGGGTACCAAGAAAAGACAACCAGTGAACCGGTTACAGGGTCATGGGCACCTAAGGCTATGTGATGTGACCCACGATGGCCCCACCTCAGAACTTACAGGACTTAACTTATAGGATCTGCCGTAACGTCTTGATGAAAGATACCACAGGAGGCCTTCAGGGGTCTTGTACTGGTCAGGGGTCTCGACTGGTCAGAGTGTGCACAATGGGGACTTACTCAATATAAGTGGTACTAATGTTATGGTTAACTTGGAATTTACTGAATGTACTGTTTCTCTGATGTCACAGGGACCATCTCGTTTACATATCTACCTGTCTACATGTCTACCACAGTTAAGCCCCACCCATTCATACTGCATTCCTTTCAACTCTATATGCTGTTTGAATGAGGCACAATGCAGGCCAGCCAATCAGGACAGAGCTTATTTATTCGATATCTGTATTTAAGCCACAGTAACAGAAAAGCCCTGTTTAAACATAAGAGATAAATAAAAGTTTTTGGAACATAAAACCACACACAGGCCGCAAATGGAGCTCAAGGGGAAAAAAAACAAGCAAAACGTAGGAGATAGGCACTCTTCATTTTTCCTGGAGATATTTCGGAGGAGATTAGATATCAGAGAAAAATGATTCAAAGATTCAGAGATAAACAACACAATTTTCAGAGAGAGGGGAAGTAGGTAAATTCTATGTAATGGGTGTTTTGACTGGATGTGAAAAAAATGAAGCCTAGAGCACGTTCAATCTCGAAATGTTGTGCATCACTTTGAGCATCGTTTTGCTACAATTTCCAGGTTGAATGACATGATTTGGGTGCGAGGTGATGAGGAACAGGATCTGAGAGACGTTTTCTTGTGGTTGGGCGTGTTAGTGGTGTTATCCAGTCTGCAACGATATAATAAAACTCTGTGATGGTTGTACCGTTGCATCCCTAGTTTGCAAGTATAATGTTAGCAATTTCTAAAACAGTCCATACAACAACACAAAACAACCCTAAAATGCTAGTCTGAGCATGCCAGCCCGGCAGGGAGTGGTAACATCTTATAAAGTTAGACAGTAAATTCAGCTAAAAAGCAGCGAAACGGCCAAAACAGACCTAAGTACAGTTCAATTTTTTACTGTTTGTTGTTCAAACAGCAGGTCTCCACACACTGAGACTCAAACCCTGATTTGACCCAGAAAAACACACTCCAGGTCAGGCAGAGAGATTTATATTAACCAGCTCTTTTTAACCCATATCATACATATCTGTGCATGTTCAGCCTACCACAGTGCACAGTAAACCCCAACATTCATACTGCAGTTCTCTGGAGTGTTGCAGTGTTTCAGTGCTATTTGAATGAAGCACAGTGCAGCACAGAGCTCATTTATTCAATATCTATATTTAAGGCACAGTAACATAAAAATGTCAGTTTAAACATAAGCAATAAATCAAAGGTTTTGGAACATAAAAGCACACTAAAGCCGGCAGCACCACACAATCTTAACCCTTGAGAGGATTTTCAAAATCATTAGTTTTAGTGGCCTAAAATGCTGTGCTGTTGTGGACAGGAGGTCAAAACACGCTAAATAACCGGATCTCTGGACCTCAGCATCACTGGCAAAGTCACATTTCTGGTATTGTCAAAGCTCTAAACAGAGATAAATGAGGATTACCAGAGAAATGGAAACACTACTGCAGTGTGAAAGAGTTCCAGGACTGGCGGGGGGTATGATAATATGAATGCTATAGTAATAATGACTTCTGCTGTTAATCTTTGCCCCTGGCCCTGTGCCTTAGCCCAGGTGCAGTGAGAATACTAAATTGAGCTTGCTTTTCCTCCAATTTCACCCCCAACCCACACGGTCCTACTAATCAATCACCTTGATCGATCACCTTCCTCCTTATAGCCATTGATTTCTCACAAAGCACCAGCAGCCAGAGAGAAAAAGAGAGAGAGAAAGAGGGAGGGATAGAGAGAGAGAGCCAGCCTATGACCATGCAGCCAAACACCATGCACGCACTACAGCACTACACACACTAGACTACAGCAGGCAGTACCTGGTGGTGGTAGCTTCCATCTCTCCGATATGAGGTCTGAGCAAAGGGAGGATTAAACACAAACGTCTTTTACAAGACAGTCCAGCAATCTCTCACATAGACATGGTGGGTGTGCTCTGTGCATTGGGACAAGACTAAGGAGGAGACAGTGTGGCTTGTGTAATCATAATGCTGGGTTTGGTGAGACCATCACATTTTCAGCACAGTTTCCATGATGTCCATTAGTTTGACTTTAACTACTTTAACATCCCTTCAGAGCGTCTGTAGTGTCTTGATTAGGCTTGTCCTCCACAGTGGTCTCAGCTGATCTACGCAATAATGACTGGTGAAGGAACAGTTTGGCATAAAATGAAGTTGGCATTTAATGTAGTAGATCCAAGGCATGTTTGGTGTCAGATGATCGCTTCTTCAGTTTAGAAACACAGTGGTTAGAGCTCCGGGCTATTGATGACAGGGTTGTGGGTTCGATTCCCGAGCTCTGCAAGCTGCCACTGTTGGGCCATTGAGCAAGGCCCTTCACCCTCTCTGCTCCCCGGGCGTTGGAGTTGGCTGCCCACCGCCCTAAGTTTGTGTATGCTCACTGCCCCTAGTTCACTAGTGCCTGATGGGTCAAATGTGGAGGATACATTTCGCTGTGTGTAGTACAGTGACAATACGTGCACCTCTGCCTTTGCTTCAGGCTATTTAATGCTATTTCACATGGGATTTTTTTGAGTGACGGTGCTCTGTTATGAATTATCGATGGCATAAGTAGTCTAGTAGAGGCTAATTAACAACTCCACACAGTTGAAGGCGAGTGTGTGATTCGGCATGCAATCTGCATGATGCTAACTTGGTGTCTGAAGTTCGCCTCTTTAGTCCTGTACAGGCTAATGTCGCACCCTACATAATCAGTTCCTCTGGTTTTACTATTTATAGGCAGTGTGTTTAGGGAAATTAGCATCTGTGTTTTCATACCTGTGTTTCAACCATGGACAACATTTCCCCGAAATACTGACCGTTACTCTACTGTCTGGTAATTGGTCATTTTTATCAATAATGTTCAAATAATTCTGAGCAGAGGTGGATGGATCGGGTTCCCCTTATGAGTCTTGGTTCCTCCCAAGGTTTCTTCCTCCAGCTCTGAGGGAGTTTTTCATTGCCACTGTCGTCGTTGGGGCTCACTGGGAGTCTTTAATCCTTCATGTCTTACGTTATTTCTTTTTTTTGTCTTTTACTAATTTAAAATGCAGGTGTACAAAGCATGATTCATATGGAGTGGAGAAGTGGTGTAAAAGTGAATTATACTCCCCTCCTGGTGAAGCAAGAAATACCAAATCTCACATAAGGCTGCTTTAATCTGACCCAGTATGACTCTGGCCTGTTTTGAATCTGGCCCTGTGTATCGTACAGTGTCAGAAAACACACAGTTAGGTCTAATAGATATTGATAAACATCTAATGAAATAATGTATATTAGTTTTTTTTTGCCAAACTATTCCTTTAATAACCAATACAGTACCCTGCTAAAAAGAAGCAGCTGGTCAAGCTGGTTAAAGTGGTTGACCAGCTTAGCGCTTGATCAGAATATGGTTTGATGGTTTTACTGGTCTATCAGCTTTTACAACCCAACCATGTTTGTCAACCAGTAAGTCAACCAGCTTGTTGACGAACTTGATCAGGCAAAGGTGGTTGACCAGTACGACCAGCATGACCAGCACTAGTATGGCCAAACTGGTCAACTAAATTAGTCTACCTCTATGACCAGCTTGCTGATAGACCAGCCAGTCCATCAAACCATACGTTATCCTGGTCAAGAGTTAAGTGGCTCAACCAGCTTATGTTTTTTGCCTGGATGACCAGCATCTTGACCACCAGCTTAGACCACCTGAAAAGACCAGTTTAGATGAGCTGAAACCACCAGCTACCAGCAAAGGTTGGTCTTAAGCTGGATTTTTACTGGTTTCACTGGTTAGCACAAAGGCTGGGAGCCAGAAAAGGGGGACTGGGGGCCTTTTCTATAATCAAGGGTCTTTTTTAGTTAGAAGTAGTTTCTCCAGTCTGTAATGGACATAATGTGGCAGGGTGGAGTGTTCCTGTGGTGTCTTAAGGTGGAGCGTACCTTTGTGCGTGGGTGGAAGCCGCGGAAGGCGCTGGTCTTGAAGACGGTGCGGTTCCTCCGGCATATGATAGCAACTGCCATGACAACCACGACCATGACCAACGACACCGGCGTCAGGACCGCCAAGATCCAGAGGTTACTGGGTACACTCTTCACTACGGCTGCTTATATAAACACACGCACATACACACACAGAGAGAGACACACACACACGAATATTAATCAATCTTATTCATAATGTTTGCACATAATTACTACCACATTCATCCACTTTCACTGTATCTCTCTCTCTGACTCACACAGATACATACACATGTACAGACACACACACACACAATCACTAATCCAAGCTCCCTCTGTCTGGAGCTGTCTCTGGTTAGCTCATAATGAGCTGAAACAGTGAAGAAAAAAACAGTTTGTGCTGTAGCTCTTTATCTGGAAGATTAGGCCCTCCCCAGCGGGGCTGTGTTTGTGTTTGGTGTGTGTTTAATTTGACAAGGCTGGGGCTTTGCAGAGCTCAGAGAGCAGCGCTGAGTTGGACGCCCCAGCCAAAATCCTGGCTACTGCTGGACTGAACCCTGCTGCTTCCAATCCACCCATTACTGTAGGAGAGCATGAGAAAGAGCACAGCTTCTGTTTATGATGGATGCAGGGAGGCTCGGAAAGGGAGGCTGGAATGAGTTTCCCACAAACACATCACACGGGTCATTGCGAGATGGTAAAGTGGGAGTCTCACCCTGTTCTGGCTTTTTCCTATAATTATTATTCTTATTATTATTAGTAGTAGTAATAATAGTAGTAGTAGAAGACTGTATGGGCTAAGAGCTATATAATACAATAATGTAGTTATTATGTATTTTTCACATAACAACAACAACAACAACAGCAATAAAAAACATTAAATAAATAAATGAATAATAATAATTATTATTATAATACTTTTTTACTATTATGCTTTATTTATTATGACCTTTATTAATACATAACTGGAAAATTACAAAGCATTGAAGTATTAGTTATAGTAATAATACACTGTAATAAAACACTTTTTTAAGACTCTATTATGCAAATTATTTAGTGTTGTTTAGTCTCAAATTAGTGATGAGAGTAGAACCTCTTGCAGAACATGCAAGTTGGGCAGTGTTACCCTTTTTTTACTCCTTAATACTCCAAGGCTTATTATACACTTATTACAGGGACGTCCATACGAACTGGTGGGGCTATTCTCTGGTAATAGAGGTTAGTAATAAAACTTTTGGCCCACCGGCAGATCACAGCCTGTTTAAAGGGGTTAAGCAACAGAATTCTAATACTGAACTCATTGTAGAATTCATACTGTTTTAATAGGGATTTCACACAAGGCTGCTTTAATCTGACCCAGTATAAATCTGGCCTGGTTTAAGTCTGGCCCTGTGTATCGCGCAGTGTCAGAAACCAAACCAAACAGCTTGGTTTACTTACTAGCTTCAAGGCTACTGCTTTTAGCTAAGCTACGTCCTGCACATTTGACCATGTTAATAGATAGCAGTGTGTCGTACAGTGTCAGAAAACACACAATTAGGTCTATTAGATATTGATAAACATCTGAAATAATGTACATTAGTTTTTTTTGTTTTTTTTTTGCCAAACAATTTATTTAATAACAATACAGTACCCTGCTAAAAAAAGAAGCAGCTGGTCAAGCTGGTTAAAGTGGTTGACCAGCTTAGCGCTTGATCAGAATATGGTAAGTTTTGATGGGCAAAATTCTGATACTGAACTCATTGTAGGGAACTCATACTGTTCCAATAGGGATTTAATTTTAACTGAAGAACCATCAATAAGATACTGAATTTGTGAAGCAAATTAGACTCATTACATACATATTTAGAGCTTTTTAATCTCTAAATAGTGATGATTAGAACCTCACTATAGAATATTGGTGTATTAGTGATTTAATAACTCAATAAAAAGCAAACACCTGCCACTATCTAGAACCGACAGGAATCAACATGCTGCCAATTCCACATTAATAACATGTACAATTATGTAATAATTCTTAAGGACACAAGGTCTTAACAAAGTGCCTATAGTGAATCCTCACAGCTATGTTTATTGTGTTATTGTGTGAACAGTCCTCCAATTATGTACCAATAAAGGCCATAATGAACAACTCCTAAAGCATATTATATTATTGTTAATGCATTTATTCTGATATTATTATTATTATTATTATTATTATTATTATTATTTGTGCATTAGTGTATTTGTGTGCAGGCAGAAACATTCTCATAAACCGTCAAGCTGCCGTACGTTCTGCTTGAATCTGGACAAAATAGCCCAGAGTCAGGGCCATGGTTTGAGAGTCCACCATGTTCAGGGTCTTCGCCGCAGATGTCCCGGCTATAGGAGCACCATCCACCTGCACATAGTAGGTCATCTCGGCTGGGTTTTTAGGGCCTGGCAGGCGCCGGATACTGACCATCTACAACACAGAAAACACAGATTCTTGGTCTTCTTGGGTCCAGTGGTCTTGATTTTGATGATTATGATATTTATGACATTATTTGACACGTCAGCTAAAAAGGTACAAGACAGGTAGCCTAACTGTACCTGCACTGTATATCCACCGACAGTGGTGGCTCGTCTGAAGCGCAGGCCACGTCGACCGGCCACCATAAAGAGCTCAGCCAGGCGCTGCTCCATCAGACTCGCAAAGCTCTGGTAACTGCCTTCCAGAGAGGAGCTGTCAACGTCCTGAATGACTGCAGAGCGAGAGAGAGAGAGAGAGAGAGAGAGAGAGGGAGAGAGAGAGAGGGAGAGAGAGAGAGAGCGAGAGAGAGAGAGAGAGAGAGAGAGAGAGAGAGAGAGAGAGAGGAAAAATGGACACATTTACCTTTCTCAAATGACTCAGTCTGACTACATGTGTTGGTTAACGCCTCTGACATCAGTCTCATTACACATGTTCGATTAAAAAAGGCTTATTAGTTCCACCCTTATAATGAGTAAGGTGTCCATGTACAGCCTCATTTTTAAGTAGGGGACCATCCCAGTCCTGATGTGCAGGTTTCTTTTTCCACTGCTTTCCACAGCAGGCAATTCAGGTCCCCGAAGGGCCGGATTTCTTCACAGTTTTGGCCTCTCCGGCTGAAGCACACCTGATCCAACTCACCTGTCAGCTTTAATAGGTCTGTTTAAACAGGGAAATCAGCAAACTGTGCTGGACACCCTGGCCCCCAATGCCCATCCTCTGCAGTAGTGTTTCAGTGTGTTTCAGCTCACTCTGCCGCAACAAAGCAGCCATTTCTATTTTTATTGCTGTTTGTTCTGCGTCAGGGTTGAGACTTCATTTCGCTGAACTGTGCTGTGTAATACCAATAAGGGAATCTGTCTGTGTGGCTGTCTATCCATGTGTCTGTCCGTCTACCCATTCATCTACTGTATCTGTCTGTAGCTGAAAGAATTCTGCATGGAGGAGTGGGGAAAATCTTTCTGGTAGACACTGTATGACTACTGTCCGGCCCTCTGCCCGCCTTTCCTCCAGCCTCTTTGGTCGCCCTTTTCCAGACCACTAAGCTCACCTGCCTATTACCAGCCCATTCAGCTGCCCCTCCGTCCATTCCCACTGGCTCTTCTGTCCATTTATCCATCTATCCATCCATCTACTGTACCTATCTGTCTGTCTATCTGTCTGTCTGACCTCTCAAACATCACACAGCTGAAAGCATTCTGCATGGAGGAGTGGGAAAATCTTTCTCCCAGTAAATGTAAGAGACTAGTAGATGGTCACAGGGAATGTGAATTATTTCACCTACAGGAGAAAATGTCAGCTATTAGGCTATAGAGGAAAACTGCATTTCTATTAATTATATTTTACACATTTTAACATGACAACTGGATCTATATATCAATCTATCTATCCATCTAAACTCCCGTCCGCTTCTCTGCCCGCCTTTCCTCCACCTCTTTGGTCTCCCCTTATTACCAGCCCCTTCAGTTTCCCTTCCGCTTGTCCCCACTGGCTCCTCTGTCCATACATACATCCATCTGTCCATCTGTCCATCCATCCGTTAATCGACTATGTCATATATCAATCTCCCTCTCACCAAAACTATTCACTATTCATCACAGTCTTGTAAACGACTTCTTTATGCACCTCATTAACATTCGTTTTTCTATAAAATGGTTCACCGACCTCGGCAAGAGAAACTTGGGCATCATTACACGCACTTGTGCACAAGTAATCTTTACAAGCTGAATCAGCAGTGAACTTATTAAAGCCAGTGCTTTTGTGACTTTGAGAAAAGTAGGTACACAAGCTCGCCGGATCACCGGGGTGTTTTACAGCTTGTGAATGAAAATCGCTTCGCTTCCAGGTATGATTTATTTCTGGAAGTCATTGCAGATCCTTCACCACTCACTCCTGAAAGGGCACACTGCAGGGAACTGCATTTTCAACCTGCCGGCGGTCCCTGTCCACCAGTTTCGTCTTTCAGCCACAATTCTGAGGACAACTTCCCGTAGGCTGGGATTTCTGCCACTGCTGGTAGACCCGTGTGACCGTAAGCTTCCATACACCTGCAGATTCAACTGCTTCCTTCACACTATGGTCTTTGGCCACACCCAGGGAGCAGAGAGGGTGAAAGGCCTTGATAAGGGGCCCAACAGTGGCAGCTTGCCGAGCCCAGGTATCGAACCCACCACCCTGTCATCAAAAGCCTGGAGCTCTAACCGATGAGCCACCCACTGCCTCACTTAATGCCCATAATGTCAGTGTTGTTTTGCTGCTGTAGCATCCAGACAATCAAATAGTACATCATCTGATAACTGTATGTATGATATTAATAAAATAAGCAAAAAAGAAAGTTACCTGTGATTACCCAGTACTCCCTGGTTGCCACCGAGGTGTTGAGGTTGTGGTACTCGAGAGCTGTATGTGAAAGCAGAGAAGCAGAGAAAGAGGGGGTGCTTACTCAAGGACAACCAAGCTTAAGATTGATGATGTTCTTTTCCACTTCTGTGCATCTTCACACAAACGTCTCCAGCTGAATAAAAACGAAGGTTATGGTGAAAAGCTTAACAGAGCCGCCTTCGTTTTCTAAGAAAGCTTCTGTAATTTTGTTGATGGTGGAACAGCAATGTCAAGAGTCTATAAATAGCAGAGCCATCGTATGCACAATCTCAGCAGTTATTGCCTCATTGTGGTACTTTTAAGAATTGTTCCCCACTAAGCAAGCACAGCAAACCATGAGTATTAGGAGAAAATGCCATAACATTAACACCACTGTTTCTACATTCACTGTCCATTATATCAGCTCCACTGTGCACTGTGTAGTCATATAACTCCATACTGTAGTCCATCAGTTTCTCTGCATACTCGTCTCACCTCCTTTCACCCTGTTCTTCAACGGACAGACACAGCGGTGCTGCTGGAGTGAGTCCCCCTCATGCCACCACAAACGATCTAAACATTCCAGGCATGGCCTCCGCAAGACCTTTGAAAGTATGTGGACATTACCAGCAGATCCTTTAAGGTGGTGCCTCAATGAGCATCAGTAAGCCTTAGATGACCCCATGACTCTTTTGTACCGATCACTGCATACCCGAGCCACCCCCCCCCCCCCCACACACACACACACACAAAACCTGCCAGATGTTTTGGAGATGTTCTGACCCAGTCGTCTAGCCATCACAGTTTGGCTCTTGTAAAAGTGTCTCAGATTCAACACCTTCAAGAACGGACCTAATGCATCCACAGCTTGACAGGAGACACTGTAGATGAAGATAATCGATGTTCTTCCCTTCACCTGTCAGTGGTATTAATGTTATGGCTGATCGATTTATATGTATATAGAAATATATACCGTGGAGGGGAGGAGGTGGGGGAGCGATGGGATGCCACATGGTCCTAAAATGCCGTTCAGGCTAACGAGTGATGGCATAAAAGGGCATGTACAGTGATGAGCATTTGGACTGTGCTGATGGACTACTCCGACTTTTAGACTGTCAGAGCCAGAAATAGGCCACAGTTATGTTTCTTTGAGTTTCTGTGGGTGTAGGTGGAAGGTTTGGAAAGATAAAGAGCATGTGAGTCACAACTGCCGATTGGGTAGTGGCCACGCCCCTTTCCCTAGGGGACATGCCACAATATCTATATATTTCCATCTCAAGTAAAGTTGTCGTTTTGGAGATATGAAGATTCTGTGTATATGGACAGGCCACAAGGCTTCAACATGTCAATAAAGATACGGTGGGGTTCAGCATTAAGGGCTTTAAATGTCATAAGCAACCCTGCAGCCAATATGGACCATACCCAGAATGCAGTGTAAACCGAATAAGACTGAAGTAATACACTCAGGCTTTCCTATCCTGATGAGTACACAGGCTGCCGAACCAGCTGTAACCCATTTACAGAGGCACCAGGGCAATTAGATCTTTTTTTCCTAATTTTGGCGGAAGAACTTACGCTCGGCGATGAGCATCGGGGGGAAGAAGAGGAAGTAGCCGACCAGTTCAGCGGTCAGCTGATTAATGAGGTTGCTGGCCGCTGTGCCATTCAGCGCTGCACTGCCGTTCCACACCACATACACCAAAGACACAGCCAGAGAGTTCCCCGTCTGATACGTGTTCAGAATCTGTACACACACACACACACACACACACACAAACCCACACATGAATATAAGAGCGTATAAGGGTGGTTTAAAAAGTACGGCACTGGCAACTTTCTGTTGAACCAGCTGAAGTACCTCAACTGAGAAAGTCCCATAAGAGTCGTCCACTTTCTCCTGAGCTTCTGAGAACACATTCTCCAAGCGGTGCTCCATCATCTGGATGAAGCTACAGGACTTGATGTTGTCTGTTGGACTCACAAACCTGAGAACTGATTCCAGAGCAGAATTGTTCAAACAACTGTAAATACAGAGCAGCAGAACACTCCACAACATCCACCTTAGCACATCCACCCTTTACTGAAGCACTACTGGAGCTGGGACAGGTTCACCAGTGAAGGTGGAGTAATGTGGCTGATGTGTTTGGGATTAAGTATTTGTGGGATTTCCCCAAATTTTCACAAGCAGCATGAATTTAAAAGCTATAAAAGACATTTCAGATTCATACTAGACTGAAATACTAACAAGCATTACTCTTAAATTGTAAGAAAAAAATTACACATTCCAGATTTATACTGAATTTCTACTGTCAAAATGTAAAAACTTGTAAAAACAAATTTTTATCTGATTCATACTGGATCAAACTTACACTGGAATTATTACTGTCAGACTGTAAAAAAAAATACACATTTCAGATTCATACTGGATTAAACTCACTACAAAATTATTACTGTCAGACTGTCAAAGACAACACATTTCAGATTCATACTAGATTAAACCACAATTAACAGCTTGATTGGGAAAAAGAACACTTTAGATTTTATACTGGATTTAAATCACTCCATATTTAGTAGTCAGACTGTAAAAAACTACACATTTCAGATTCATACTGGATCAAAATTTTACTGCAGTTATTACTGTCACACTGTAAGAACTACACAGTATAGATTCATACTGGATTAAACTTACTCCACAATTATTACTGTCAAAATGTTAAAAACGACACATTTCAGATTGATACTGGATTTCATGCACTCCATAATTAGCAGTCAGATTGTAAAAAAAATACTAATTTCAGATTCATACTGGATTTTACTAACACTACAATTATTACTGCCAGGCTGTATAAAAATACACATTTCAGATTCATACTGGATCAAAATAAACTGCAGTTATTACTGTGATACTGTAAGAACTACACCGTGTAGATTCATACTGGATTAAACTCAATCCACAATTGTTACTGTCAGACTGTCAAAAACTACACATTTCAGATTCATACTGGATTAAACTCACTCCACAAGTATTACTGTCAAAATGTAAAAAACAGATTTCAGATTCATACTGGATTCAAATCACATATCTTGTTAAAAAAAAAAAACACTCGTAAAACAAAGGCTACAGTAGTAGGTCACTTTCCTTCACTCTGCACTAAAGCTCAGGTAACTCTCACCTGTTTTGAGCTGCAGGTGGATGCCAGGGCTTGGCAGCCAGGTTGCTACGGGAACAGGTATGGCCAGCACCACAGGCGCATGCTGTCTGATGTCACTCAGGAGCTTGTCGAAGCCATAGGCTGAAAGCGTCTCCACCACTGCTGCTGCCATATACACCAGCTTTTCACTCACCACGTAATATCCCAGTGTTACGTTGGACGGAGTGCAGACATCCCGCTCCAGCTGGACGAGAGGCAAAGGATTTAGTGTTGTGGAGGCTTGCAAATGCATGGATATGAAGATGCTTCATTGTGCAGTGGGTTGACAAAATTACAGACATTTACATTTACGGCATTTAGCAGATGCTCTTATCCAGAGCGACTTAAAAAAAGATCCTCTAAGTTTAGACTCTACTAAACACAAATCAATAAGGAGACCACTCTACTATTCGCCAAGTGCTCTCAGAAGAGGTGGGTCTTCAGTCTGGGTTTGAAGACAGCGAGCGACTCTGCTATTTAGACACCCAGGAGAAGCTCGTTCCACCACTTTGGTGCAGGAGAGGAAAAAGTCTGGATGCTTGTTTTCCGTAGATTTTGAGGGACTGTAGATACCGTGATGCTAATTAGTGGACACACCTTGATTTAACATGTCCCTGAGGTCACATTATTTTCAGGGGTACCATCATTTTTGTCCAGGCCTGTTTTATGAGTTTATTTTTTTATATAATTCTGTTGAAGCATGGTCGGATTTTCATTTGTTCAATTTCACAGAATTTTATTTTTATTTATTATTATTTTTGTCAGATTTAAGTTATTTCTGTGACCATTGTGGGTTTTTTGAGGTACCAGCAATTTTGTCCATGTGTGTATATTGGAAATACTTCCTCCAGTAGAATTTCAGCAGTTTAGATACTGGATGTATATATTTCATATTTTACAGCATGGTGATGGATGTAGAATTTGTGAGCGCTGTTATGCAATAGGTTACATATTACATTTTTTTTTCTGAGTGGCTGAGAGTCTGTTTATATCACTCTGTGAATCTGTATCTCTGGACAAAAAGAGAAGTGGTCAGTCCTCGCTTGGCCTGTGTATTGTTTCCGACACAGTGGGCGTCACTGGCAGTGTTTTCATTCCTACATAAAAAAATAAATCAATATTTCAATCAGTTTGAAAAAGATGTGAGCAGTTTCTGAGCCCTGAGAAAGAGAGGGTCCATCAGCGTCTGCAACAGTCAGATTTGTATACGTGTGTCACGCACTCTGAGACAGTGAGAGCATTTACATTTACTGCATTTAGCAGATGTTCTTCTCCAGAGCGACTTACAGAAGTGCTTTACAGTTCACTCAAGAAGAACCTCGGCTAGTTTAAATAGACCAAAAATTTACGTTTAGACACAACTAAACACAAGTCAATATGGAGACTTAAGTACTCTCAGAAGAGGAGGGTCTTCAGTCTGGGTTTGAAGACAGCGAGTGTTGGACTCTGCTGTTCGGACACCCAGGAGAAGTTCGTTCCACCACTTCGGTGCAGGACAGAGAAAAGTCTGGACGCTCGTCTTCCATGGATCTTAAAGGATGGCGGGTCGAGCCGAGCCGTACTTGACGCCGGAAGGGCTCTTGGTGCGGATCGGCTTTTGACCATTGCCATTAAGTACGGAGGGGCTGGCTGGTCCAGTCTTGGCTTTGTAGGCCAGAGTCAGGGGTTTGAATCTGATGACCTGGGCAGCAGCTACAGGAAGCCGGTGAAGAGAGAACGCAGCAGAGGAGGAGGAGGAGCTGAACATGGCTCCAGATAAATAACACCAAACCATCCACCCATACACACACACACTTAGGTACACACTGTACCTAAGCTGTGTACTGCTCTCTCTACCTGAACACCAAGCTGCTAGACTCCTTACTGCACTGCACACCTTGTTCACGTACTTGATGCTGCTGTAATACCAGACTGGTCTAGCTCAGCATGCAGTCCTGAGGTATCATGAATGACATCACGGCCGCGGCGATCTACGGAAAAAACGCCAGCCTTGATTTTTATTGGCGAAAACACACAACCTTGAGTGTTCTGTTGATTAAACACGTGATCGTGGCGCTTTGACAATACAAAGAGAGAGAGAAAGACATGGAGATAGAGGAAGGAAGGAGGAGAGAGAAAAAGAGAGAGAGAGAGAGTGCAGCCAAAAATATATAGAAACAGGTAGGAAGAGCATGAGAAACAAAGACGGGTTTTAAAAGAGAGAGAGAGGGAAGAAAGGGAGAGAGTGGGTAACAGAGAGAGAGAGAGAGAGAGAGAGAGAGAGAGAGAGAGAGAGAGAGAAGCAGGAGAAAGGAGTATGTGCAGGATGCAGACATGGGGAAAGGAAAAAGGTATTAATGTTGGATAAGAGAGCAAGAGAAAGAGAGATGTGGTTGAAAGAGAGAGAGAGAGAGAGAGAGAGAGAGAGAGAGAGAGAGAGAGAGAAAGAAAGGGCAGTGAGAGAGTGATACGATACAGCGCGAGAGTGAGTGAGAGAGAGAGTCAGAGATTCAACAGGGAAACAGGATGGAAACAAAAAAAGGGAAAAAAGAGAGAGCAGGACAGCAAGCGCGAGAGAAAGCGAGTGAGTGGGCGAGAGAGAGAGAGAGAGAGAGAGACAGAGAGAGAGAGAACAGCAGAAGAGTTCTCAGAGAGCAGACAGTACTAATTCTCCAGTTGAGTCACTGTGGTGGGTAGAACCGGCACCGACACTGTCTATAAACGGTAATAATAACAATGTCCTCAGAGTCAGACTCATTCACCATTCAACACTCTCCACTGTCTCTCCACTCCGCATCGTTTCCGCTGGTCCATCACCACCGCTGATCTGCTCCAAACAGATTCCTTATCCTGACCTGCAGAGGCTGAAGACCTATCAGCTCTATTTATGCACAATGATAACAGTATTAAAAGCAATACTGGACCCATGTTTGTACTTCGTCAATAAGTCCAGCTGAGATGTGACGATGATCCCCGGGACCCCTGTTGGTCAGGGGTCAGGGTCAGTGATGTTAAACATGGACCCCATCTGTTGTTGGGTTGTGCACTGCATACAAGGCCTAGGTGGGACCCTAGAGATTAAGGTGGGCTGTAACAATGGGGCCTATTTGGGAAGCCCAACTGAGTCCCAGTAACAACACATGTACAAACCCACCTGGAACCTGCCTAACCCATGTTCCACTCATGTGAGCCCCACATGAGCATGTGGGCTGGGTCACAAGAACCACTACTTTGGTACCAAGTCAATACCAAAATACTAAAATACTTGTTTTATATGGTACCGAAGCTTGTTTGCGCACGAGAATGGGGGTCGAGGGGCGATGACGTCTCAATCACAGCTGGTCTGCCATATAAGGACAAACGGGATAGGCAGGACTGCTCTGCCTCTTTGCTCACAGAGATTCAACTGCAGAATAAAAGTCCTGAGACCAGAAAATCCTAAGAAATACATAACAAATATAACAAATAACTAATAAAGGACACTTGGATATAAACTTCTTGAGCTACCAAGTACTATTATAAAGAACCGTTTTACAATTATCATTGTCAATATAATTAATACACAAACCATAGCACATTTTGGAGGCTACAAGGCTTCTTATACGAATGGTGCTGCAGTATCGGACATGTACTAGCACCAGAACGTAGCTACGGTCTCATTTAAGGTGGAACAGAAAATAAAAATATGAAACAGGACTGGTTCAGACTGAGTCGCTGACCAATATACAGTAATATATTACACTCAGTCGTCCGCATTTGACCCATCTGTGGTAGTGAACTAAGCACACACCCCCCCAAAGAAGTGGGCAGCCAACTCCAGCACTCCAGGAAGCAGAGAGGGTGAAGGGCCTTGCTCAAGGGCTCAACAGCTGCAGCTTGCCGAGCCTGGGTATCGAACCCACAACCTTGTTATCAATAGCTCAGAGCTAATCACTTAGCCACCACTGCCCTAAATATGGTCCAACGGAAAATTGGAGTCTGCACCCTTCACATATTACTCAGTTCCCTCTCTGACTGACGAAACAAAAATCTGTAGACTAGAGCCACCAGGGACGAGAGATTTAGGGGTAAAACTGTACAGTGTAACACTGGCTTAAATTTAAATTTGCCTAAAATGCTCTGTAATCAGTTACTGCATCATCTAAAATTGGCCTGATTTTACATTTTTTACAATAAAGTGTAAAATAAATGGAAAATTTGCAGACTCAAACCTATCAATGTAAAACTGTATCCTCTGGTTCTTTATTCTGGCTTTACATAAGACCAGACATTCCCAGCTGCTTGCAAACTTGCTGTACTTTCTCACACAAGGAAGAGAAAAACGGTGTGTACGAGGCAAACACTTCCCACACTACCGCCTACAAACCGCCCACCACTCTTTCCACTGTGAAACTACAATTCCCAAGATGCAAAGGCTGATAAAACACCAAACGGTTACCGGGCAGACACCGTTTAAACACTGTGAAGGCATCCGTTGGCCACATAAGACGATGCTATATTTGAAATCAAAGGCATTTGCTCTGTTCACAACTGAATAAAGCATCCAAATGATGCTCTCTCAGACACAACATGTCCAAAAGTATCCAGACACCCATTCTAATTCCTGTTTTCAGCTTCTGTGCGGATATAGATTATACAATCGCCACAGGAAACCATTGCCAGTAGAATGGGACGTTCGGGAACAGTCACACATGAGACTAAGGTCATCATTACCAATGGGTAAAGAGTTGTCTGGAAGGCTTTAAGAGCCCCCCTGCATGGGACTGTGGAGCAGTGGAGCTGCCTTCTCTAGAGTGCTGGAGCTCCAGCCAGTACCTCTGGGATGAGTTGGAGTGGCAGAACTGGAACTTGACCTCACTAATGCACACATGTGACTGAAGGCAATCAAATCCGCATGGCAATGTTCCAACACCTAGTGGAGCAGAGACTGTGGGGCAGCAAAGTGAGAGCAGCAAACTCCCAATCAATACTCTTGCTTTCAGAACAAACGCTGGACCTCTACAAACCTTTGGACATGTGTAAATGCTCTGCTCTTGTTTCCCATGGCAACAATGTTTCCTTTTTTTGTGGGTATTTTATCCAGCCTTTACGGGAGATAATAAGACACAGCAGTTTGGTCCCTCAGCAGTCAGGGAAGCTATCTAGTGTGTGTACAGGATGCAGTAATGCCCACCTGTATGTAGACACTGGAGTCATTGAAGGCCCTCTGCAGCGCCAGAGTCATGCCTTTCAGCAAGCTCAGCCTCATTCCACTTTCCAGACGATTCCTCTTCATTTGGATGGACAAAACTGAGAGGAGGAGAAAGCACAACACACATATATACACACACACACATACACACACATATTCAGTGAGATGGTGCTCTGGTTACTGCTGCTACATCAAGCATCCAAGCATCACAGTTCTCGATGGAAAAACCTACATCTATAATCCATCTACATGTATATACATGATTTAACTCGTCATACCATATTTGTTTAATATGTAAAAGAGAAGTAGAGAAGCTCTGGAGATGGCTCTAAATCATTTAGAAGACAAGTCAAGACATTTTTCAGGAGATGTTTCTAATGAGATTAGATATAGGATAATCCACTTCCATAAGAAATGAGGAAATCAATGAATTTCCAAATCTGGAGTTCAAAAATCTGATCACCACCCCACCTCACTCCTCAACTCATCCCAAAAGTATTGGACGGAGCACCAACCATCATTCCAAAGAACACAGCTCTTCCACTGCTCCACAGCTCAATGCTGCTGGGGGGCTTTATTATACCCCTCTAGTCCATGCCTGGCATTAGGCAGCATGGTGCCAATAGGTTCATGATGTTTATCTGCTGCAGAGAGTCCTATTCTATTGGCAGTTTTCTCTACAGGGACTAGACAAGCTATGTGTCAGTGCGTATTTGCACATCTGTGTCAGCAAACCTTCCCCATAGTGTATATATGTCTATCTATTAGAATGGGTCTTTATTTTATAAGGAAAGCATTCTAGGAATTTCTCCTGTCATGCCACAATGTGCTACTTACTGCCACCTACCACCAAGGAACAACAGTGATCAAAATTACGTCTGGACAATGAACAGGCAGTGTGAGTCCACACTTTTCACACCAGACAGTGCCAGCAAGAAGCGACGGCCAATGGTCCTAGATTAGCATAATGCAGACTGTGCGCGAAGCCTCCACACAACTATTTCAGGACATGTTGCTTGGTAAAGTAACACTATTTAATAATGAATGCAGCAGAAGAATGGCGGCCGTTTTTGGCCTTTTTGCAAAAGATCGCTCGAAAAGTAAGGCCGGTCTAGGGATCGGCGAGATGGCTGATGCTACGCTCTTCTGTGGGTTATAAAATAGCCCATAATGAAAAATTCATCAAGATAACAGACTGTACTGCACTCTCAGTCGCCACTTGGAGAATTCTGTATGAAATTATTGAACAGCTATGTTCGAGGCAGCTGGGTGCTGACTTAAACTTGATCTCAATCATGTTAATGGAGCACTATTGCTTATTATTATCAGTGTTAGCCTGCTAGCTCTGGGAAAATCACATACACTGTATGTGGACACCCTTTCTAATGAATGCATTCAGTCCGTGTAGAAAAGCACTGCCAATAGAATAGGACTCGCTGGAGCAGATAAACATGCCAACATCTATTGGCACCATGCTCCCTAATGCCAGGCATGAGCAAGAGGGGAATAAAGCCCCCCCCCCCCGCTCTAACGCTCTAACGCTCTTGTCTGAATGCAATCAAATCCTCATAGCAATGCTTCTCCAAAATCTAGTAGAAAGCCGTTCTTCTCTAGACAGTAGAGACAGTTGCTCCAACAAAAGCAGGATCAATGCTTTTAATACCCTTGATTTAAGAAGAAACAATGAGCAGGTGTCCCAATAATTTTGCCCATATCGTGTATCTACATTTTTTCTTTAAGGCCACCAAATATTCATATATTTCAAAATATTCATATTTATTCAAATATTTAGGGCATCAAATATTCATCAATCTATCTATCAATTAGCCTTGGTTGTGTGGCCTTAATCTTCAGTCTGAGCTATTTCAGATGAGACCTGTCTGGTTCTCTTGTCTGATCTGAGCTAGCTGTGCTACTGTGGATTATCCAGCTAGCATATTTGGCCTGTTCTCCTAGTTCCGGAGGGCCTGGTCTTTGTCCAGGTGTTATCTGGTAAACGTTAGTCTAGCCCTGATGTCATTTTTTAACAGCAAGGGTATCCTCCTTACACATCTACCATGATAATCAGACTTGTGTGGCCTCTTTCTGATGGTGGGGAGAGCTACCTGAAGGTCCCTTGATGATATTTTAGGACTGTTGGAGACTTCTTTACTCACATTGAGGTTCAGATCTGCTTGGGGCTGAACTTGCTAGGATGGTCTGATCTGGCCATGTTGGTCAGTTGTTGCACTTGTAAATGATTTAGATGGTGGAATGGCTGATTTCTAACTGTTCTGAGATCTTCCCAGACTCCTCTGCATCTACAACCTTCTTTCTGAAGGCCTTAGAGAGGTCTCTGGATCTGGCCATGATGATCCTCACCTCTCACTTCAACCTTCAAGAGCAGACCAGACTAAACGTCTGAGGTTTACATTAGACAGATTCCTCCAGAATAGATTACATCTCTCAGTATTGATCACATTAAGATCAAATGTCCAGATGTTTAAAAATTTTCAAAAAGACAAAGGTTTTAATGGGGTGTCCCCATTTTTTTTACACAATTGTATATTCCCAGATAAGATCTTTCATATTATGAAGGACAGACGGACTGGACTCACCAGTACGGACCCACAGCTTCTCAGTGATGTTGCAGGATGGAGGCGAGCTCTCAGTGGGTGGGCTGTGCTCAGTGGTGGTGCTCCCAGAGGTAGCTACAGTCGAGCTTGGAGGAGTCGCTGTGGTAGACGCTGTGGTAGTGGCTAATGTGGTTGTCGTTGTGGGCGCAGGTGTCGTAGTAGTCGTTGTGGTAGTGGTGCTTGTCGTTGTGGTAGTGGTGGTGGTCGTTGTGGTAGTGGGAGGTTCCGTGGTGGGTGTAGTGATTTCGGTGGCTGTGGTGGAGGGGGGTGTTGTTGTCGTAGCAACCTCAGTGGTCACAGGACCAGTAGTGGGCGCAGTCACAGTAGTGGCAGTCATAGTTAAGGGAGTGACCGTGGTGGTGGTCACTGTGGTGAGCTGGAGGCTGTCGCTGGTCACAGTGTCAGGGCTGCTGCGTGCCGGCGGGACGGACGAGGCGTTCCCGGCCTTTTCTTCTGTCGTGCTGTTGGACGACAGGGTGGAGGCGGAGACTGGGATGGTCACGTGATCGGTGCGAGCAGGCTCCATCTCCTCCTGTGCCGTGGTGGAGGAACCCGGAGCAGTAGGAAGGTCAGGGTTCATGATGAGGTCTCCAAGAACCTCTTCTGGAAAAGACAACATACTTATGAGTCAAAGGAGACGTTTATACTGAAACACTATATGGACAAAAGTATTGGGACACCTGCTCCTTCTTGTGTCTACTAGTATTAAAAAAAGAATGTATGCTGCTTTTGTTGGAGTAACTGTCTCTACTGTCCAGGGAAAAGGCATTCTACTAGATTTTGGAGGAGCACTGCTGTGAGGATTTGATTGCATTGGATGGAGCACCTTCCATCATTCCAGAGAACACAGTTCTTCCACTGCTCCACAGCTCAAAACTGCTCGGGGTCTTTATACCCCTCTAGCCCACGCCTGCCATTAGGCAGCATTGTGCCAATAGGTTCATGTTTGGTTAAGCTCTAGAGAGTCACTTAAAGCAGTGACATGCATTCATTTGAAGAGGTGTCCACAAACATTTGGAGATATAGTGTACTTTAAACTGCTAACAGCACAGCAGTGTTCTGTTATTATGTAGCACATAGTAAAAAGCTCTTTCTTCATACCAGGATCAGACAATAAGGATAAATATGGAGACATTATTAATAGAAGTTTGGGGAGAGATGCAAATTATAGCCACAATTAGGGATTTCTAAACACCTGGCAACCAAAAGGTACCGGAAATTTCATATACAATTTCATATCTGATCATATACAGGCTCTGAATATGACTAACCTGAGAACAAGTAAGAGAGTTTACCCCATCAAAAGAGTTTACCCCATTAAACACCAGTCAAAAGTCTGGACACATCTACTCAAATATGGGTTATATTTTTTATTAAAGAAATAGTAAGAAAAACATGTTATGTTCGTACCCTCCTAGTGTCGGGAGCACTGCTAGTGCTAGGGGGAGCTACAAATGGGTGGGTCAATTGGCAGAACCAAATTCAGAGAAAAGGGGAAATATTTGACACAGTTAAGTTATATATATATATATATATATATATATATATATATATATATATATATATATATATATATAAAACACCATATTTCAGTTTTTTAAAACTACCAGTGGTGTCCAAACTTTTGCATACAACTGTCCATATGTCATTGAAGCAACAATAGCTCTACAAATCCCTAATGTGTGACTTTACAAGCAAGAATTTCAGGGGTAACAGTGCTCAGAAACATGCTAACGAAAATATGTAACGATACAGACAACAGTGATCACCACACAGAACTGCAGAAATGATGAGGATGAGGATGATGATGATGATGACAGAGATGGTGATGAGAGGCACAACATGCCCTCAGTCCAGCAGCTGTAACAGTTCTAGCGGTTCTGGCTGGGGCGCGCTCTGCAGTCTCTGTACCTGAGCTGGTGCTTAATGCACTGTTGGTTTGGGCCACTCGGGTTGGAGCGTGCGGAGCTCCAGCGGACGGCTCCTGTGGGGTTTTGTGATTGGTGCGATTGTCACTGTTGCCGGGTGGGGAGGGCAGAGACTGCACCAGCGCCTGGGGCGGTGTGTCTGAGCCGGCCCGCAGGGTCAGCACTGACGAATACACGGCCTGCTCTCTGCTGTTCACCGCTGCCCCAGCTGGTATGGAGTGAGACTGCAGAAAAGGCTCTCCCTCTTCATCCAGCTGTGAGGGAGAGGATGAAATGTTTAAAGCTTCCTCGGGTGCCGGTGCTGCGGCAGGGGGGTCTGAAACCTCCAACTTCTCCTCATCTGGAGAGAGAGAGAGAAACACAACATCTGAGTAACACTGGGAGTCAACACAGGGCTATACTGAGACTCAATAAACAGACAAGTGAAGCAGGGATGCCAAGTGCTTTAACCATCAGTGTCTCTGACGCTCTTCCAGCATCACAGACCATCATTCTTCTTGGACCCAGTGGCCAGAGGGTGTCATTTATCATTTTGGCAGTCCAAGA